>NC_085086.1:10356916-10414416 GCF_963422355.1 Corticium candelabrum | reverse complement strand
TATTGCATCGTCTCTTGGTCCCAACTTAATTGTAAACTGACTGCTCGGATTGGTACAAGTAGGTTTAAATGGTAAGAAAACAAACTCGGTGATCACTTGTTCTCCGGCAGGCTTTACCTTCCAAGAGATCAGCATCCAACAACGCGTTCAGTAATTCAATGGATATGGTTAGCATGTACTTGGCAAGTGATGTTTGATGAATTTCTGTTCGTGTTGAGAGTTAGCTTGGCAAAGCCGTTGTAATCAGTGCTAGCCGAATACTTTTGACCAAACTGATCGCTAAAATTCAAATTGATTTCCGCTGCTGGATAACCATTAGGGTACGTCACTTTCACCTTTAAAACAGATAAAGCAAAATTCAATTGATTCTTAATAGGTGGTATAACTTACACTTGACTCAAGCGGCATGCCAGGTTTGTAAAACGGCTTTGAGCGGTCGAATTCGATCATATATGGGTTGCTTGTGAATGTAGCCGTCATATCTGTCTGCGTGAATCTCACTCCACTTCCTCGTTCCGTCGCTATTGCTCGTATCCACAGTCTCTTGCCCAAAGGGAAGACTCCGTAACCGGAGTTTGGAATCATTAAGGGTTTGCCTCCGTCGTCGTACGAACCCTAGAAGCAATAGAGTACGGATGAAAGAGTTACTTACTAGATTGACGTGTAGGCAAAACAAATTATTACAAGAATGTGAGTGTTGTTATAGAAGACCGAGATGTTGCCCTTGCCTCTCCACACACCGAGCTCTACTGCCACAGATCCAAGTAGCACTTTGTCAAACGTATACCTGAATGACAAAACGTACTATGTAGTATTAATATTGCTAGATTAGAAACTCTGCCACTAGAAAAATGACGCACTTGGCTGTGATAGTTACTTTAATGTATTGATTCGTTTGCAGCACGTAGCGTGGAGGAGTAATCTTAACATCAAATCTTGGAAGAACTGCAACAGAAGAAGGTCAGTTTGATGAAGAACGCACAAATTCAACATATACCGTAGTCTTTCACTTCAAAACTAAATCTTGACGTCAAATTATTCTAAACACATATAATAAAATAAGTAATTTATTGTCAACAGAATATAAATTTTTACTTTGAATCCATATTTGGCTAGGATGGTCCAATCTCCAACGACAGGCTCGAGTCCCAGTTGTATTTTTCTTCTGGTGATTTCTACGTCAAATACATAGAGATATTATTGCTTTTCATTAGTAGCAAACTTAGTGACAGATTGTATGACTTAGTTCTTGAGCTGATTTGATTTCAGTCCGATCCACAGTCACATTTCTCGGGTCCTGTCTCACAAAAAAGATATAAATACAATTTCCCTTGATCTATTTTCGCCACTGCCTTACCAGAATGTCAACTACAACCTGCAGCAATCACAGCCAATTAGCATCATTTACGCAGTAGAAAAATTAAATACAAAAGTTACGTTTTCCAAAAGCTTTGGAACGAGTCGACTGTTGACTGTAATGATTCTGATATTGACTGCAAGAGATTTGTATTAACACAGAAATTGTGTGCAATTTCTTAGGGTTAAGGCTAGGTTTATTGCCTTCATCATTTCTTGTATAGACCGGTTTGTCTGTTTGCACGAAGACCGACAACGACTTTAGAGAGAGCGCGACTCGCTTGCGTTTGTTGAACGGAAATTGTCGACTCGTCGACGTCGCTCGCACGTACACGTGTTGAGGTGTCGGTGATAGATTCTTTAGCGCTTCTTGAAGAACCCGGATAGACACCTGAACGGATCCACCTACCCAGACAACGAATTAACGGTTCTTAAACAACAACACTTATCAGCCCCATTTGTTTCTGTTTCTTTGTGTAATTATGAGGACTAGCCACAAGAGGAAGCATGCATACTCTCAGTACGTCATGTTCGAGCATTATACATGCAAATGCGTGACAAACTATTGTCTTGCGCATTTCCGTGCATTTAGACAAATCTGCATACCACACGAGTAGGTCTAAAGTACAGGGATGTACTTTGAAAGTCGCAGATGTGCATTGCGGCCGCAGGATGCGGTAAGTTAATGTGGGAGTCCCTACCTTGTTGTCCTGACACTTGTACAGCTGTTCCCGAAAAGACCTTCGTTCTATTGTCCAGTTCGACGTCGACTTTCACACCGACACTCTTTCGGACATCACTGTAGAACGCGACGATCACTTTGTGGTCAATCCCCACTTGGAGAACGCTTGGCGTTATGACTACAAATCTGACCACACACAAAGTAACTAGCTGCTCTGTAGTTTCACTAACAACACAACGTTTCACCTCCTGGATTGACAAAAAGAGATAAGCACATGGAAGAAAAAGAGAAAGGAGAGCAACTTGTTCATGGTTTGAGGCTCAATAAGGGATTGGCAATATCAGACAAAAGGTGTGACGTCCCGTTTAGGGCGCGGCTAGAAAGTGACAAGGAGCGTGTTTGATCGGATGACGGATGTGACGTGCGATAAACAATATTGTTTACATGGTGATCGTTGCAGCAACATGTAGTACTGCAACAAGGAAATCGATCTCAGCATAGTGCGAAGCAAGATTAGACAGTCTAAACTGACTATATTGACGACAGTTTTTCAGTTAAGGAACGGTAACTACGAAGAGATATTCTACTGTGGCCACTAAGTAAATCTTCTGTAGTCCTAGACATTGTGGCCGTTTGGCTCACGCCTTGGCGAGTTGCACTGCATGCGAAAAAGCATGCGCATAGAAGACTTCCTGTAAAAACCACAGATACCAATTCCAAGTATTCCTGACCGTCACAGATATTGCTACTGATAGCAACCATGCGATAGGTGTAGCACTCATCAGCAAGCTTGACTTGAATCGGTAGTTTCCGTAAAAAGAATTTCCGCTAACAGTCTAGCGAGGTGTGATAGTCACACAATGTGACGCCTAGACATTATCCTATACTAAACCACATTGTAGATCGGATGTTGATAAAGAGAGTGTACAGGCCGGTATTTGGCACTGTTTCAAATTGATATTAAGTCAAACGTAATTGATAACATTTCAGACTATTATATTGAAAGGTTTTATGAAAAACAGTTTAAACTGTTTGTGCGTAGGCGTTGCTTTAATTATATACTTTAATCAAAATTTTATCTTTAGATTTAATTAAATGCACATGCACAAGCACACACCAACACAGACACACCCACAGACACTGTCATGTCACACACCCAACCGCTCACACACGCAACCGCTCACACACCCAACCGCTCACCCACCCAACCGCTCACCCACCCAACCGCTCACCCACCCAACCGCTCACCCACCCCCGCTCACGCACCCCCACTCACCCACTCACCCGTTCACCCACTCACCCGTTCACCCACTCACCCGTTCACCCACCCGCTCAACCGCTAACACACCCACCCACCCAACCACCCATCCATGGCACGGATTGTGCTAGGATCGCTGGTTGTCGGTTGACCTAGTCGGCTCGTGGTTATTCATTTTCACGATTAAATACCTCAAGACTATAGTTTTTAACAGGCCATCAACATGTCTCAAACAGCTTCTCCGCCGCCAATCTCTGGTACCAACTCCTGGTTGTCTATCTCATGCAATTGTACAGGTTGTGCATGGACCGGATCAAAGAACCGTTTTCTTGAGCATTTAAAATTGTACATGACCCGGACGACTTTCCATCGCATCTCAAATTTGAATTACGACTATCCCAATTTCCCGGATGCAGACACTGGTTTCAACGCCTGAATCAGCATCTCTCCAAATGCAAACCGTACCATGAGCTGAATAAACAACAGTTGACTTGTCAAATGCCATCTGTCAACAGAAACACCACGTCTCGACGGTATAACAACGGATCTGGCAATAGCAACATAATATCCGGGATTTGTAGCCCTGTGAGATCACAAAGGCCATAGATAATGAAAGCACAATCTCTGGGAGATTTAGCCTTCCGGCATGTATCTCAAATGTCACGTCCTCAGGCAACAGAAATTCAACGTCTTGGATGTCCTGCCAAGGAACTCCCACCACCGTGCGTTGTGAATCTCCTGTACCGTGAACGGACAGCTCTCACACCTCTTTATTTCACCTACCACCATTTAAAAAGTGTGCCGCAACAAGTTTCAAATGGAATGATTTAGATGGCTCGGAAGCATGTAAGGAATTGTCCAGAATCTATGACGACGTCGTCTTTTGGAGAAAAAATCTGTTTCTTGTACCTTCAGGACGAGTTGGAAAAGATTTTGTTTCTGAAATGTGTAATCTTTCACAAGCATATAGCAATGCAACAGCTATGGAAGTTATTGCACTGAAAGCTTTCGTTGTCTTGCAAGTCCTGTTGTTGCAAAAGCCGAGTGCAAAATCAAAGAGCAAGGATCACGTCCATCACCTACAGCGTCGGCTGAACTTGTGGAAGGAAGGAAGATTTGATGAGTTGTTTAGGGAAGGAAAAGCTATACAGCAGCGCCTAGCGTCATCAAAGAAACCCCTTCAAATCAACAGATTGAACGAATATTCAGTCGCCTAATGGTTCAAGGCAAGGTGAACGCTGCTCTTAGATATTTGTCAGACAATACCAATGGAGGAATCTTGGCAATGAATGAAATAGTGGAAGGGTCTAATGGTCAAACTGCCATGAATGTTCTCAAAGAAAAGCACCCAGCCTCGCAACCAACATCAAACTCGGCGCTTCTTCAAGGACCAGTCAATGACATACCAGCAGTTATATTTGACCAGATTGATGGAGTTGCCATCAAACAAGCAGCTCTACGAACTCAAGGCTCCAGCGGTCCATCTGGAATGGACTCTAATGCTTGGCGTCGTCTTTGTTGTTCTTTTGGTTGTCAGTTGGCTGAGCTATGCAACTCCCTCGCTAGCCTTGCAAAAAGAATCTGCACAGAATTCGTTGACCTTCGTGGCTTACAGCCGTTTGTTGCCTGTAGACTAATACCACTTAATAAATGTCCTGACTTAAGGCCAATTGGGATTGGTGAAACATTTAGAAGAATAATTTCGAAATCTATTGCAGCAGTAGTGAAGGACGACATCTGCCAATGTGCTGGTTCATTGCAAGTTTGTGCAGGGCAAGAAGGTGGCTCTGAAGCTGCAATTCATGCCATGAGATCAATATTCCATGCTGATGAGTCTGACTGTGTGTTGCTTGTGGACGCAAAAAATGCATTCAACACACTCAATCGTAATGCGACCTTGCATAATTCTAGGATAATATGTCCTGCTCTCTCAACAATACTGATTAACACCTACAGAGTGGCAATTAACATGTACGTTATCGGCGGAGAGATAATACAATCAGTGAAAGGAACAACTCAAGGAGACCCATTAGCTATGGCAATGTATGCCATCGGAACTGTTCCTCTGATCTCTAGCCTTATGGGAATCTGTAAACAAGTATGGTTTGCAGACGATGCGACTGGAGCAGGTACCATAAATGAAGTTTGGAAATGGTGGGACAAGCTGACTGAAGTAGGAGGGGATTTTGGTTATCAAACCAATGCGACCAAGCCATGGTTAATCGTGAAACCTGAGGCAAAGAAACAAGCTGAAGTGGTCTTTGCAAATTCCGGTGTTCATATAACAACTACAGGAAAACGACATCTGGGTGCTGCCTTGGGTGATGACTGCTTTGTCGAGGAGTATATACGAGGAATGGTAGATGAATGAGCTAAGCAAGTGTTGAACTTGACATTAATTGCAAAAACGCAACCGCACGCTGCTTACTCTGCATTTACACATGGTTTGATAGGGAGATGGAACTTCCTGCTGCGTACAGTCAAAGAGATTTCACATCTACTGGCTCCATTGGAGAAGGTCGTCCGTCAACAATTCATTCCTGCTCTCACAGGTCAAACGGCTATCAGTGACGAAATGAGAAGCCTTCTAGCTCTACCTTGTAGACTTGGTGGTCTAAATGTTATTGTCCCTACACAAATGGCTGATTGGCATTATCAAACTTCAGAACGAATTACCGCCCCTCTTGCAGCTGAGATTGTAAATCAAAAACCTTCCTACTCTGTAGACAAGAAAGAAATTCAAAAAACAAAAAAGGCATCAAAGTCAGAGAAAGAAGCAGCCCATAAATCAACCTTGAACAAGTTGAAAAGTGACGCATCTCCCTCACTAAGAAGAACCATAGAACTGGCAGGAGAAAGGAAGCATCGAGCTGGTTAACTGTCTTGCCGATCCAAAATCATGGATTTCATCTACTAAAGTGTGAATTTAGAGATGCCATTTGTTTAAGGTATGGGTTGTCAATGAAGGGCGTTTCCTCAAAGTGCTCATGCGGGTCAACATTCAATGTTGACCATGCTATGATATGCCCCAAAGGAGGATTTCCAACTATCAGGCATAACGAAGTGAGGGACATCACTGCAAATTTGATTAGTGAAGTATGCTCGGATGTGGCCATCGAACCGAGGCTAAACCCCCTCTCATGTGAATGCCTACACAATCGTACTGCCAACAAGGACGAAGAGGCACGGCTGGATGTTTCGGCAAGAGGTGTATGGCGTCGTGGTGAACGCGCATTTTTCGATATTAGGGTGTTTTACCCCAACGCGCAAAGTTACCAGAAGATGACCTTACCCCAAATCTTCCGGAACCATGAACTTGAGAAGCAGAGAGCCTATGGCGAGAGAGTCAGAGATGTTGAAGGAAGTAGCTTCACTCCATTGGTGTTGTCGTCAACTGGAGGCATAGGAAGAGAAGCAAAGACTTTCTACAAACGGCTAGCCAGCCTGATCTCAGACAAACAGGACTCTTCCTACAGTCAAACAATGGCACTAATACGATGTAGACTGAGTTTTTCTCTACTACGATCTGCAATTCTTTGTGTTAGAGGGACGAGGTCATCGAAGCGCCATCCAGTACATCTTGACTGTGTTGACAGCATCGTCAGTGAGGCTCGCCTCATTGTCTAAGAACTCTTTTAGAACTAGTATATTGCATTATTGGTACAAACTATTGGATTGTATTCGATGTTGACTGTTAGACAACTAGCCTGTAATAGAGCAACCATATGTTGAAAATATATGTATAGAACCCAACACCCATCCAACCACCCACCCATCCAACCACCCACCCATCCAACCAACCACCCACCCACCCACTCATCCAACCACCCACTCACCCACAGACCCACCCACCCACCCACCCACCCATCCACCCAACCACCCAACCACCCACCCACTCACCCACCCAACCACCCAACCACCCACCCACTCACCCACCCAACCTGCAGCACCTACCCACTCACCCTCTCACTCACACACCCACTCTCTCACTCACACACCCACCCACCCACTCACACACCCACCCATCCACTCACACACCCACACACCCACTCACACACCCACCCACCCACTCACTCACCGACCCAGGCACACACACACACACACACACACACACACACACACACGTGTGCACACATGCAGACTTGTGGGCTACGCGATCTCATGTACTACTTAAAAAGAACTTGCAACCATAAAGATCCATAATAATTTGTCTAGACGACGCGATCACAACATAGAGAGGCACTCAAATGAAAATTTCTTGAAATGAATATAATGTGATCATGAAAATCATATATTCATAACTGAAACATACATAATGCGAAAAGAAACGCACGCAAAGCTCGTACATATTTCTTCGTCGTCCATAAAGTTCTGCTCTTTAAGTCAAATGCTCCACAGAGTATATAAACTCCACAGAGTATATAAAGAAACAAAACGACGACAGTTTAGTTGTTAATTGCGTTGCTTTAAATGTTAAATTAACGAAATTGTTCAGGACAGATTTTGCTTTTCATTTCGCAAATGTTTGGATTGCTCCTCATATTTTTCAAGTATATGTTAAAATCCGTTGGGCATCTAGATTTAGCGAATTGTTTACAGGCTGCTTTGCATTTTGACTTGTCACGTTGAACCTTTTCCTTTTTACAGGCCTCTCTTTGAAAGCAGCGCTCTTTTTTGACCTGTTTGCACCTTTCATATGACATTTCGCTCCATGGCTCGATATGCGAGTTGTGATCAAGAAGGAAACGTTGTCCGTCCATGCCCATGATATGGTAGATCACGTTTACTTGTAAAGGAGCTGTGTTGAGACATAACTTTTGAGTCCAAAATACTACAGTAGAGTTTATCGACTTGTTGTGAGCTCCATCTTTAATTACCTACGTCACACTCGAAGTTATCACTATTTATATCAGTAAACAATTGTTGCAAAATTGTACCTCTTCTATTACGCATGAGATTTTCAACCAATTGTCTGTAGATACTATCTGTTTGACGTTAATTTTGTAAACTGCAATTGTTGAAACAAGTTACAAATTAGATTAATATTAGTTTTCTTTTGTACATGTATTATACTTTGTCATCAGCGAGAAAGAGAGTGTCAATAGGCAATTTACAAAAATTAGAACACAATACAGGAAATATTAGTATTAAATATTGTTCTTGTTTTCTCTTCAAGTTGTTACTTGGCAATCGAAAAGCGCACTATATTACACCAACGTAGGAAGTAGAGGGAGATCGGGGATAAAGCCCCATCTCTCAGTGTAGGAATTTAAATTTTGAAAATTTTGTAAATTGACTTTTGTAAATCTGTTTACGGTCTGGCAAGCGAGGTGGTTTTTGCTTATTCATGATGACATCTACAGTGCAGAACCCAAGCTCGTGACCATCTTCCTACACTACTGTATTAATGGTTTAGATTTAAGCTTTGTAAAAACAAAGTCCTCATTTTTAAGTCTTGAAATTTTTTACTAAATTTCTAAACTTGAAGAGATCTTATCTAATGGCCTTGTTTGGAGAACAATTTTCCTGCTGTGAAAAACACTATCTTTCTAGCACTCCATAAGTAAATTACTGTAGAGATTCAGAGTACCTCAGAATTACAAAAGTATGGGAAATCGTCTACACTGCATTCCTGCCGAACCTGTTTGGCTTAGATGTAGAAATGATCTAAACGTAAACTGTCAGTCAACATATTTAAATACAAATCTTCAAGTGTGATTTTCAGAATGCATTGGAACATTGTTATTTACACTCTTGCCTACGAGTTTTATATAAAATTCTATAAGACGGTATCTTAGTCTTTACTCTATTTCTAGATTTCTGCATGCGTTTTATCCTTTCTAGTATTTGTTATGAAATGGAATTAACTGAAAAATAGAATTAAAACATAATTGAAGGTTGCCTCATATCATAAATACAAGAATCTGCGCTGCATGTATAGAGAAATAGCTCAAGACAAATCACATTGGTAAACGTTAAATTTTAGTCTCAAGTCCTCTTACCGTAGTGATGATGAATGCACGCGTTGCAAAGTCTGTTTGAAATTTTTTCTAGTCTGGGACAGCGACCTACAACAACGGAATTTGTTTGTCAATTATTTATGTTGTTTTGCAGCAGAAACGTGCCTGCTCCACAAATACATATTGGATCTTCCTTCTCCTTTGGATCCTTACAACTCATCACAGCTAATTGTGACGGAGTGTTGTCTGGAGTGTAAGAAACGGTGCACTGCTCGTCTAAAAAAATTAGATTAGTAAGCAGCCTCAGAGAAATAATATTTATGATAATATTTGCTAAACGTTACGGTCACCTGCGTTGTAGTAAGGACGAATATGAGCATTAACAGGTGCAGTGTGAGTAACGCTAAATCTTTTCAGAGCTTTAAACGTCAGACACTGCGTTTCATTCGCACGTACCTAAACATAAAATAAATTTTCAAATTTTGTGTTGTTTATTTTTCACATTTCGATATACTTCTTCAATATGAAAGTACACGCTTTTCGCAGATTGCTCTTGTAACTTTACATTTAGACTCGATTCAAATGGTGACTCCTTGATTGAAAAATGCCACACGATAAAGCGATTGAAAATATTGCGTTGATATCTTTACCTTGCCGTCACAGTTTGTGACACTGTTATCATTAGTGAGATAGCACACTTCGAAACCAGTAGGTATCTCTACTTCCAATAGAACGGTATCGATTCCCTCTCTTTTCAAGTATCTTAGTTTACACAGTTAATTAAGTTAACAGTTGGAAAGACATCGATACCTAGTAATGCTTACCGAGTGCAACACTGAATTTCGATTGTATCGGTTGCCTCACCAGAGTCGCGGACCGTTACATTCAAGTCAAAGAAACACATGTTATCTTTGGAAACTGGTGCCTTGTAGCTGAGAGCAATCTGTTTAATACACAGGCAACGTATCAAGTTTGACATCTAAACATACAAATAGAAGAAGTGCATGCGTACGGATAACATTCCTAGACCAGTTCCCACTGCAGTGACGTTTAGGGTCTCATTAGACGGTACCTTGTGAAGACCACTGTATTGCATCCATCATCACTATTTACCTTAAGTTAACAGCTTACCTCTATTTCATACTTCTCGTTCTTCGACTTCGAATCAATAATTATCTCTTTGTGATAGTCTCCTCCAATTGTCGTAACGTTGATCGACATGACATCGTGTGAAGACGTTCGAACAGCTCTTATAAAGTTTCCAAGACAAGCTAAACCGATACTCGTGTCCTATTTATTAATATAAATTTGATTATAAAATTGGAGTAAATATTAGCATTTCATACGTGCGTTGATGCGAATAATCCTTTTCGAAATCGCACACTGTTGAGCCACTTGGCGATAGGACGAGCTTTATCCAATTCGTTTCTTACAACATACGAACACAACATGTACGATGTGGTTTCTATTGTGAAACGGTCAGGACGTTGTCTAGGACTTTTTTTGTCCGTCCAATACGTTGAATTCTCATCTGTATAACGCATACATTTACAAAGAAAGAACAAGGAATTCGTGCGTACAGCAACCTTTCTTCTTTTTCGTGCCACAGAGATCTCGTTCTAGTTGCGAAAGCAAACCAGGTCTACAGTTGCAGACGCCACAGCTGACGCATGCTAAAGTAAGAGCATAAAATGCCGTCGCCTTAGAATGCTCCAATGTCAACTTTCTTTTGATGTATTGATTCTCAATGTAGTCGACCGCAAGACACGCTGAAAAAATTACTTTGCTAGACAAAGTCTAAATGCACAGTCAACCCGCATTAGAATGAGGAAGAAAACGTGAGGACGTTAAGGCAATAACAATCGACACCTTTTTATAGTCATCCTGATTGCAACACTCCAGTATCCCTATTAGTACGTAAGACGTTAGTGATTCAGAATTATTTGCTTGACGAGAATCAAACTAAAACAGAAGCACGCTAGTACCAAAAAATCAGGTCGTACATGATAACATGCATTTTCTAACCAAGTGATATCGTTTAAATCCTCTCTCATAATACTCTCCATTCGGTTTTTGATGACGATATATTAACGATTCCTGTATCCCTTCAAATATTCGATCCTCAATGTGCACGATGTCGGTAGCCACGCAAATTGACTTCAAGACAAACGCCGTCAGCCAAGTGGCAGTCGAATCCTGAGGATGAGTGGAAAAGCCTCCGTCCTTTGTAATATAGTCCAGTTGATGGGTATATGCTGCATTAAATTATGACTTTACTGCATTTAAAATTTTGGTGTGTATTGATATACCGTCGTCTATTCGTTGACGTAGATGCTCTTCTTCACGTTTTGTCAGAACTCCTTCCTGTTTCAAATATCTCATTATGCCAACGTTTGGACCAAACCTGATCATGTTTTGTTCTCCACATCCATGAGCAATTCGAAGTAAATCTATAATTCCTTTGTCTATCGACCATGATGCTTGAAAATAATTCACTAAAAACAGAAAAATTGAATTTGAATGTGCTGACTTCAGTGATCTGATTAATTGTACTGGAAACATTGGCCCAGGCTTTCATTGTTCCAGGTATAAAGTCATCGGTTGGCGTCAATTTGAAATAGTGTTGTTGTACATTCGGATAGGGCCGACTTTCTGTCAACAAAATTTTTGGTTAATCATTAATGTATTACATAATCTTAACATTTGATTGATTACCTTGATGGTTGAGGCATCGCTGGCAGTTCATTCCCCATGCAATCCCTTGTTCACGTCTGAGATCACAGCACTCTGATTTTGTTGTATTGGCATTGCATGAGCTTGGTGTGCAGACGCCATCGTCACTTACGTGAGTGTAGCAACAACTTATGACTTCATTTTACAAATTAAAAAACTGAATTAAAATGTTACGTATACAAATATGCATACAAACTTTGAGTATGATTGCTCGTTCTGCAGCTGTTTCCCTTATCGACATTTAATCCTGTGATTTGATATAAATATTTATGTAAAATATGTACTACAACGACATATTGATTATACCTTGGGGATCTAGCTCTGCACTGTAATAGTCTTCTCTTGTCATTCCTCTTTCCTATAATCGTATAAAAAGTATAAAACAGAAATAAGATCGCAGAGCTGTCGTACCTCTATGTTCAAGCTAACGAAAACTCTGTCCGCTGTAAATGGATGAGCAATAAACTCTACTGTGATATCAAAAGTGCCGACATCTAATGGAATTAAAGTTATAGGTACTGTGACGGCACCGTTTTGCTCCAAATGCAACGGTATTTTATCACTGTCTCGTCCTACACCCGCTTTGGTGCAGATGCTTTCCGGCACTTTGCGAAGACGAATGAAACCCTAAAATCACAAATATATCAATATCAATGACATCACGACAAAGCATCTAATCGAGGTTATCCTTACATTTGTTTTCTGACCATAGTTGTGGGCTGTGCAAAATATGGATATTTGTTCTAGCTTGCGAATGTGGGAAGGAGCGTGACATCGAACGAAAATTGGTGTATAGGCTATGAAATGGAAGGGGGCTGCAACCCCGAGGCCTTCCCTGGAAAGAGCCACGGCGCTTATGATCCATCCAGTAATAGAGTCAGGAACTGTAACATCTTTTCGAATTTCGTGGTTACTTCTAAACTTAATGCATTAATCGATGGTTAGGAAATATGTTTCTTAATGTTAACGTTACCCCATATATATGATATCCTCATTCTCCAGCCAGACATGAGGAAAGTAGGTTCGAGCTTCATGAACGGCAATGACCGTTTCTAGTTCTGAGAAAAGCGTTTTGGTTCTCATTTCTATGCAAAAATGCAAAGTTAGTATCAAAAAATGTTAAATTACCAACAAACCTGATGGAATGCAGAATGCTAGAAAATAGTGTAGACACAATCGTTCTCGTGAGCAAGGCCACTCAGTTGAGAGTCTATTGGTATTGCTTAGTAATTCCCGTTGTCTTTGATTGCACTGTTCGGCAAGCAAAGAGTAAACTTCTTCGCTCTTTTCGTTGTATTCAGTAAAAAGTTTCTGCTGAAGTTTTTTGCCCTCAGTTTTGCAGCATTCTAAATGATAAATTGATTAAAATAGAACAATCTGGAATAGATAATTTGCTGCATGTATATATGGAGAGCATATACCTAATGTTGAATCCTCAGTAGCAAATCGCTTCGATCGTTCTCGACATTTAGCACCTATTGTATACGTAAACTTGAAAATGGAGTACGGAAGAGTTGGCAATCAGATAAACTGTCGACTTGCCTGCTTCTTGGTCCTTATTTGACAGCCGAGTGTTTGATATTATGGCTATACCGTTTGCCTGCAAGATACAAACGTTAGACACATATGTTAAATTTCTTAATACTGTGTTACTGTATACTTCAAACAGTCCAGCTGATGAATAGTCTGTGATGGGACAAGTCAGATCGTATTGCTCCAGTTCATCAAACACCTTAAACATAAATGGTTTAACTAACGACACAGTAACAACACAGACACGGTGACCAACAAACTCTGCGTGTTCATGTTGATACCTTAGCAGTCGTCAACCTACTGTCGTTATTCAGCATGTATAGTCCTACATCAACAGCCAGGAGAGCAATTTCAGAATGCGGCTTTGCACTTATGGTTAGTTTCAGTTGTGAACAAGGCTCTACGATATGATCACCGCGTAGACGGACCTAAAGACATGTTTATGGTTGCAAGAGCATAAGAAACATCCAAAATAGTCGATTGCTCACATTGTTTGGAAACGTGGGCTCTACGTGCATCGTCTTTGCGTCAGAAACAAACGAATCGCATTTTGATTCGTAAAAGTAAGCCAACAAATGGAACTTGCTGGACCACGACTCTTTAATTTCGATTTGAAATAGCGTGAATTCAGTGTTTACAGACAACGTAGTAGACCACTGAATGATTCCTCGCGCAATAACGATAAGTGTGACGGCAATAGGCTAAAGATCAAAAGAGACACAAATATTTTTCACACACACATACCCACGCACCCACACGCCCCCACGCCCCCACACACATACACACATACACATGCACACGCATGCACACACACGCACACGCACACACACACACACACACACACACACACACACACACACATGCATGCATACTCACACGCACGCACATATACATACACACTTTCCAGGTGTGTAGCATATTATAGAACTGTACCTGATTGCTGCTAACAGGTTTTAGAACTAGCTCAAAGCCTGTTGATTTGGGCTAAACAGAGAAATGTGATTATTCCAAACGCTTTGACAAACAAGCAGTAAACAGACTTTTAGTAAATCTTTCATTGGTACTCTGATTAGAATGGTACTAGAGTTGGAACAAAGAGGCGTCAGAAGCTTCATTGGACAAACAGTAAAGGTTTGATCGCTTCCGGCTCTGACCTGCAGCAGCTGCATTAATTGACGAGTTTATAAAATATGCATGTCCAATTAATACCGATAGACTAACACGGACGCCAGTAGATGGCGGATTCAACGTGAATTTGGCGATGCCAAAACCATCAGTCACCGCGTTGTTTATTTCATTGTCGGTACGAAACTCAACAAGAACGTTTGCAGCTGGATATTTCCCACCACGCTTCACTCTCACCTGCAACGTCATGCTGTAAAACACAACTACAAAACCACAACTTAATTTCTTAATATGTGATCCATACCCATCCTTGCAAAATCTGATGTGGTTGGTAGAATACATTGTCTGGATCACACTCGATTTCAAACTCAGTGTTGGAAAACTTTGTTGATATGTCCGTGGCGTTGCGCTTGTCTCCAGTGGTAAATTCACATATTGACGCAAATATGTAGAGTCTCCGACCAACAGGAAATGCTCCATATCTTTCTTTTGTAAAGAAAACCTTTTTAACGCCTTTGTCCTTAAAGAAATTTTAATGCGTAAATCAAAAATTTTGAAATTACAATAATTATATTTTGTTTAAATAATTTTAATAGACTGTTGTTATATCTTGTAAAATTGCGAAATAAATTGTAAAGAGCTAAATAATTATGTATTTTAAAATATTAATATTTAGAATTGATGTTATTAAAATAGTAAGTATTAATTTAAAATTAATTAATATATGTTTCGAATGAGTTTTTAATAGTTAGAATCACTAACATAAACGAATCGTTTATACAAGTACTTTAATCATAATTGGTCTCGCGTAGCCAGACCACTCTCTTCTCACCATCTGAAAGGTGCTTCCCGCCTTTTGAGATAGCGATGGAGAGGTCTGGCTCCGCGAGAGCAGGTCATAATAGCAACGTTTTATAATGATCATTTAGGCTTCTCTTCCACGTTACTTTCATTTGTCATTAATATAACATTACCTCAGAGTTCAGATTAGAATTTCGTTTGTAAAACAAAACTGCACTGTCAGAAGATTCATCGAACACACCAACTTGCACAGACAATGTTCCCTGCACTCCTTTTTCATACGAATATCTACAGTAACAAAACATCCCAGAGACGGCCGGGCACACATTCAACTTGAAATACTACTACTTTGAAACAACTGTAAATTCGATGTTGTCTTGATCTGGTAGAATGTATTCAGGAGGATTAATTCGAATGTCAAATCTGGGAAGAACTGCACAAAGTTTGCAGTCAGATGCCAAACAATAGAACCTGCCGGATTGTACAGATACCATAATTCACTACGTCAAAATGATATTCAGTCGATATAGTTTCCTAATGATGAATTCATGCCAAAACATAATAAGTGATAGCCAATACATTCAACATATTTCAATTACCTTAATGCCATACTTGGCTACAATCGTCCATTTCCCGCTTGCAGGCTTTGCTCCTAGTCGGATCAAATTCTTGGTAATACCTTCACTCAGAAAGGAAATAAGTTGTCAATTTGAACGGAAGTATATATGTATATTATGACTTTAGATAATGCATGCACCTCTGCTTTCTGACGCTTTCAGACGAACACGCTGAACTATGTAATCGTTTGGATTCTGTAACAAATGTTAATGACGATGGCAACTAAAAAGCTTCTGCTTTCCCACCTTGATATCGATGATAACCTACACAGAGACAGATGAGGTACAGAAGGGATGTTAGTATCGAGTGTGAACATTCGTACATTGGATGTGTCATTGGGAACAAGGAAGCTGTTGACGACAATGATCCTTATGTGCACTGAATTGAAAATAGCATATTTATAATGGCAAACAGTTTGATTTCCATATGAAATTATACCGTCGTCATCAGGCACGTAGATGGGCTTGTCCGTTTGCACAAAGACGGATAACGTCTTCAATGACAGCTCCACCCGCTTGATCTTATCGAAGGTGAGGTCTGAGTGATCAGCAACTGCTCTTACGTAAACATATTGTGGAAGGCGATTCAAGGACGATATCGCTCTCTCTGGTACATGAATGATGCCTTCTCTTGCTCTACCTGCATACTCAACGCACACAATCATCATTCAGTTAGACTTATTATTGAAATATATTTTGTATACGGATGGGAGAAAAGTGGGGCTGCTCTATTGTTGAAACTATCGAAAAATTGCAGAGGATTGTGCCGTCGTCTAGCTCCACCCTGAGGTCGACGGTGTAATTTCCTCTATCAACTTGATACAGTGACAGCACCACTTTGTGGTCTACTCCGGGTTGTATCCTTCTCGGCATTGCAATAAAGTATCTGAAGAGAAGTCACTTGTGCTAGCAAACTGAGAGAAACCAGCCAACAAATAGCAATAATACCTTTGGCTAGAAACACTCGGTAGTGGTAAACAGCATAGTGAAACGAGCAGAGACAATTGGTAAAGTGTTGGAGTCATCAAGCAGCCTGAGTGATCGTGTCGACTTCTCGTTTGCTTACCGTGAAATGAGTCAGGCTGTAGAAATTAAGGCGTAAAAAATGGGGACAGCACAGTAGGTGTGTTTGTCAACCTATTAATGACACTTCTGCGGACCAGACTTTCTAAACGCGATGATAGACCCACAAGAATAGACTAAAGAAAAAAAAGAAACTACAATAGAGTGGGTACGAGACTGGCTAATATTGATTTTATTGTGGTTTTGCCTCTTTTGTCTAGTACAAACGTAGACGACACGTGAGCACTAACGAATTGCAAACACATGTGAACGGTGTCGTGTCGACAGGATGTGTTCACGTGTTGCACATCATTGTCGCTTGTTGCTCATCTCGTGCTCAAGAGTGTAGTGCAATTACGAGAACATGCAAAACTGAGAGACACAGTTGAACTTAGTTAATTAAAAATGACTTGGAATTTTGTCTGTAACGCAAAACCTTCACAAGTGGCCATGACAAATTATGCCAGTAAACTCGTACAGCTCTGATATGCAAGGATTAGGATAACCAGTCAATTTATCGAGGTCAACTTGATGTTTTCAACTTATTTCATAATAAGGGGCCGGTCACTTTTAACTGTCCGGAGAGAGAGGGCAGGGATTTATGGCATAAATCCTACATATTACTCATTTCAAAATTGTGCCCCCAGCGAAGTTTAGAAAATCATGACCCCCACTACTGATCATGAGTCAGAAACACGCATGTAGTTCGACGAAGAGTTTCACGTATTGCAAAACACGCGAAAGACGGGTCGTTTATCATGGCATTTAATGCTGCCAAAACTTAGTAAGAAATGTCAAACAAAGAACGATACTCAGTCTGTATCTGTGTGTGTGTGTGTGTGTGTGTGTGTGTGTGTGTGTGTGTGTGTGTGTGTGTGTGTGTGTGTGTGTGTGTGTGTGTGTGTGTGTGTGTGTGTGTGTGTGTGTGTGTGTTAATTAATTACAAACACAACTCGACACGTCTAGATTATTGTAATAAGCGAAAGTACATGTGTGTACAGCCATGTGAATGTCGTGCGTATGTGCCAGGATGTCGTCTACCTCTGTGAGTATGCACGCATGTGTTGGTTACAAATCAAGATGTATAAGGTTTATTGAGCGAAAGGCTGACTTTAATTAATAAAGCGGCTTAGTCAATCCCTGTAGCAATACTGCTTATAGGCATTTGTGTGTGATGAAATTCGAAAAATGTTCACAAAAAAGGCATTTTATCGGTATAATAGCATGACATAAACACACCTACACACCCACCCACCCACCCACACACCACACACACACACACACACACACACACACACACACACACACACACACACACACACACATACACAAACAGACACACATAGAGACACGCAGACACACAAGCACACACACAGAGACACAGACACAGACACACACACACACACACACACACACACACACACACACACACACACACACACACACAAACACAAACACGCACACACACACACACACACCATTACACACACACACACACACACACACACACACACACACACACACACACACACACACACACACACACACACACAGACTGACACAGACATACAGACACACAGACACAGACACACATACACAAACAGACACACAGAGAGACAGAGAGACACACAAGCACACACACACACACATACACACACACACACACACACACACACACACACACACACACACACACACACTCGCACACACATACAAACACACAAACACACACACGCACACAGACAGACAGACAGACAGACAGACAGACAGACAGACAGACAGACAGACAGACAGACAGACAGACAGACAGACAGACAGACAGACAGACAGACAGACAGACAGATAGACAGACAGACACCATTTCTTTAATTAAAGTAAGGTGCTTGTCTGGTACGTCCCGAGCTGCATTTTGCTGTTTCAAAAACTTAAAATGCTTTTAAAATTGTAATCCCAGAGGTAAGTCTGAAAACAATCGCGATCGCTGCCTAATTCTCCATTAATATTGTATGGCACCCCAGCAAAACGCCTGACCCCGGACAGTTAAAGGTGACCAGCCCTAATTACATTACTGTTAACTTACCCTAATAACAGTCCTAGCCCAAATCCATCCCTAACCCCAATCCCAACCCCAACCTCAAACCCAACCCCAACCCCAACCCTAGCCAGTAACCTTAACCCTAACACTAACCCTAACGACATATTTCGTATTAAAACCCTAACCCTAACACTAACTCGAACAGTAATCCTAACTATATATTTCATATTAATTACTTTAATGCTAATTTATTAATTACATAATAAATTTATTACTAGCATCCTCAATGGCATATTGCCTTCTGTCATGATGTAGCACTACCCTCGTGACCAGTCTTGTTGCGCTTTCGGTTCCTCAGGTATATGCAATGATGAGTGCGTTGAGGATTGAATATCCGGGAATGTCGCAAGCGTATCAAGTCTGGTACCGCAGACAATCTGACTCCGCACCAAATTTCTCTGCTAGAGAAAAAGAAGTCGCCAGTAAGAACACTCACTTCTTAGCCTCCACTGAACGTAAATGGAGTGCGGCTTTACGAAACGTCTTTGGTGACCGCCGACTTGTACTCTTGTACTCTGACCCGTCTCGCCGCGATTTGGTCATTCCCGGATGTTCAATCTTTAGTCAATCCTCAGCTCAATTACGACGAAAGGGCTGTGAGACTGTTCTTGAGTATGGTGGCTGGCTACGTACGGTTGGAATGAAACCGACAGGATTTTTTCACTCTGGCGGCGCTTCCTTTGCAAGACGTTTGCATTGTGCACGACGTTCCATAGTGTCAGGTGACATTGGTTAGTAGAAAGGCGTTGTAGAATTGCAGAGCTCGTCATGTGTTGGTTTTGTTCCAGACACGACCATGGCTATGTATCTCGATATCTAGAGCGGCAACACAACATCAAAGCAACTGTCTCACCCCAGACGCAGAGTGGATTGCAGTCCTGGATGCGCTGCCATCGCCAGTACTTCTGGTTCCGTACCGCCTTTCAGCTGAACACGAGTAGGTAAAATAGAAATAAAACATTTTGAGAAAATGATGGGTATATACGTAGGAATGATGGGTATGTACTTAGTCATGGTCATCTCCTACATCACAATCTGGTACTGTGAGTGTCAAACACGACTGCTGCGTTCTAATTAATTAATATAGGTAAAAATATTGTGATGTAGGAGATGAGGATGATTAAGTACATACCCATCCTTACATACCCATCATTTTCTCAATATTTTTAAAATTTTAAAGAAATGTTGATAGCACGTGTTTGGATACTTTTGTATGGGCGACCATTATAAAGTCGTCGCATCCCTACACATCTGCGTAATCAAATTCTACAGCCTGTCACACCAATGATTTTAACTTAAATAGCTTGGATTGGACTTTGGCGTGGTTCTAGCCTCTCTACTTGTCCACATTGTGATTTTAGGCCGCTGTCAAGCGTTGATACTAGAGACATTACGTTAGGGAGCGCTTGCTAAAATTTATTTAGTCTCCGGCAGCCAACTCCTCCTGTTTTTGACTTCCGGTGGCCGAGAGTAATTTATTAATTGAGTTAATGGAATAACGGTCAAAAGGCACATCAGAAATGGCACATGCAGGGTATCCTACACCTTCGAATGTGCACACAGGTTCCCAGTTGAAGATGCTATGAGTCATATGCCTCTACTTCAATGCATTGGACTGCTGCCTAGACGTACTGCAGTCTCATTTGCGACGCTATGCATTTGTTACCTGTAAATTACAACGCCGACAAAGTACAGTTGCCCCCGCGTAGGAAGCGGCGGTATGTATCCGCGTCCCCAGACTTTCTCGCGCTAGTCCTGTCCGTCTGGAATTGTCATATGGGCACCGGACAAGACTAGCGCGAGGGAGTCTGGGGACGAGGCTAAGGGCATTGAGGGCTAAAATCCCTTTTCTCAGTGTAGGAATTGAAATGTTCTTGAAATTTGCGAATCTGCTTACGGCCGGGCAAGCGAGGTAGTTTTGCGTACACATGATGACATCCACGGTGTACATCCACGGTTATACCCCCCTCGTCTATCGTGAACATCTTTCTACGCCACGCCTCTGACTTGTGTAAGTTGTGACTGACACTAATGAATGCACACTACAGTGCAAACCCTCCGTGTGCAGTATAGTCAGTGTAAATAGAAGAGCGAGAAAATCATGCAATTAGCATGACGTGAGAACGATACTGACATGCGGTCACGTAGTTGCCTCAATCACGACCTACACCGCCGTTGCGTTGCAACACGTGGCGTTACTATACCTAGACTAATAGTGTTCGCGGTACCGAACCATGCAGACGTACTGTAGAGATGGCATCGCATCCGGGACTGCAACCCACATGCATCCGTGACCCTTTCCCACCGTCTGGATGTCGAGTAGTGGGAGGGACTGGCTACGCAAGACTGAAAAGTGTAAATATCCGTGTACGACACAGGTACATGCTCCGTCCTTTGCTATTATTATTATATTAGACTTTGTGTAGAACTATACTCCGCCCTCTTTTCCACGACGCTCCGTCTTTTTGTTTTTGTTGTGCTATCTACCGACGAAACCATCCTATTTTGTAATAGTAGAATCTATGATTGATCATACCCTTGCGACTCGGGCGTAGAGTGGAGGCGTGCGCCCTTGACGAGGGAAGCTAGCTAGATGGTTGCTTCGTAGGAACTATAGATAGCCAAGATGTAATCGCTGTGTTATAACCACGAAAGGGGGCATTTGTGTCAACTCGCGCGGAAGCCGAGGTTACAGTAAGAATTACCCCGCGCAGCCTCGAAGTCCCGTGAGTCGTACAGACCCAGACTACTATCACTAAGATGAACATGGTGTACTTTGGAAATATCTGGGAGCGAAATATTGAATCGACCGACTGTCGATTTAGAGGTCTAACATAGAGGCATTTCTTTATAACTGATTCCTTCTTTGCACATTAGTGCAACTACATATTGTACAACATCTGCGGTTCCTTGCACTAGGCAACTGCATGTCAATATGCTAATTGTAATTAGCCGCTACGTCATCACTTTTCTAGTTACTTAGAACTTTTAACGTGGACATTCAAAGAAATGAAATTCACACGCAAAGACGATATTCGGGGGCGGAGCTTTTAGAGCATGCGCAACTCAGGGTAACACGCACCTTTCGCCGATCTCGCCGTCAAAGTCCGCGTTTCCGGGTCAGCTTGTGGACCACGGATCATCTTTCCGTTGACTTGGCTTTGTAAGTAAGTTCACCACGTACCATTTCGTGCATCTTGTGAGAGACTTTGCCTGCGTAGAAACGCGTAGGAAGCCATTTCTTGAGTACGCTTACTCGAGGGTAAGAGACTGCTGTTTAAGCTGTAGCACCTGATTCACACTCTGAACAGATACACGTGGAGTGGAAGCACAGACTAATCATTGTTTAGTGAAGGAGTAATGTTAGCGACTGAAATCATGCCACCTGGGAACTCATTTGGGGGTAACCAGACATGTAGGACGGTTCGCGTTGTTCCGGGGCAGTCTAGCTTGCTTCTGTATATATGTGATTGGCCAAGTCGAAGATGTTGCTGTGATAACTTGCACTCGATAGGTACTGACGCGGATCAGAGTACAGTGCACGTAGACTACAGTCTGTTTATTAGCACTGCCAGCTACAAGTCCCAGCAACAACTATGTCTAAACTAACACAACATACACGCACTAGCTATTTGGTAGCTTTAATGTCTAAATCAGAAAGCAGAGGCTGTTTAACCTCATCCGCAGGGGCAGTTTATCAAGACATGTATATAGTCTAGTGATCATAGAGAAGTGAAGATGATGATTGTCGAAAATGTCACAGAGACTGAAGCTGACGGTTTACGTCGGAAAATTGAACAGCAAGCAAATAAAATAGTGGAACTTGAAACAAGGTTAGAGTTCTCGAGTAAGACCTTGCATCTGCACAGTCTGAGTTGCAGGAATCGGTCAATTGCACACTGACAAATGATAAAATCAAGTTTTACACAGGTTTTCTGTTGAGAAATGTGCTTGATACAGTGTGGAGTTGGATTGCAGCCAAGACTATTACTCTGTATAGCAAACAAATATCAGGCCAAGGTACATCAACTGATGGTAAGCTAATGAGCTCACCGCCTTCCATGAAGGGTTGAATAGGCCAGACGAATTTTTGCTGACTCTAGGTCGACAAGATACACAGTTTCACAGCTTCACAATTCCAGAACGCTAGATGGGGGAAACAAGTAGTTCTATTCAGCCACACAGTGCGTCACATTCGGCACCCCAAATGGGTTCCCCTATCGCGAAATCTTCACCTGATATATTCCATCGTTAGGTAACGAGTATTCTGTGTTTCCACTCCACGTGTGTCTGTTCAAAGTGTGACTTAGGCGACTTCAGCTTGAACAGCAGTCTCGTACCCTCGAGAAGCCGTACTCAAGAAATGGCTTCCTGCGCGTCTCTACGCAGGCAAAGTCTCTCACAAGATGCACAAAATTGTAAGTAGTGAGCTTAATTACAAAGCCTAGTCAAAGGCAAGATGGTCTAAAGTTCAGAAGCAGACCCGGAAACGTGGACTTTTTGTACAGCTAGATCGGCTCAAGGTGCGTGTTACCCTCGACATTGCTCATACTGTAGAAGCTTCGCCCCAAATATCGTCTATAGGGTCGATAGCACTTAGCTTTCTATCTCGACACAAACAAGTTAGCTAGCGTTGATCTAAAATTCTCTCATTGTTTGCTTGGTTTTAGTTCTTTATACAAGCCGTTGTTTGTTGAAGATGAGACAGTCGTCAAAACATTTTCCAGTCTTGCTCGTATTTTTACCTTTCATGGTTACGGAACTTACCTACACCAAAGGTTGGATACGCAGACGAGGGACCTCTCTTCCTCCTCCTTCTCCGGCACCGCCTTCGTATTGTTCTGTTTTTTTTATGGCAAATGTGTTGGCAACCCAGCATATTGTTCCTGTGACAGTGGATGGTACGGAAGTGGTTGCGGTCATCCCCAGTGTAGCTCTGGCTGCTACAATGGCAAGTACAATTATCCAAACAGATGCAGTTGCAGTGAAGGCTAGTCTGGTTTCACGTGCCGCACGCCTGTATGCTCGCAATGATGCAGACAAGGAACATGCATAGCTCCCAATTACTGTCGCTGCAGCTCAGGATGGAGTGGCAGAGCATGTAACATTCCTCTTTGCACCGGTGGATGTTTGAATGGAGGAACTTGTCGATATCCCAATACGTGTACATGCTTGACTGAATACACGGGTGCCAACTGCGAAGTTCGATTGTGCAACAATTTTGAAGCTCCTGCAAATGCCTCAGCTGAGTGCAAAGTGCACCTTATCACTTTACGATATCTTTGTAATGTCGGTTGCCGTGACGGTTATGCGTTTCCGGGCGATCAAACGGCCAAGTAGTCTCCAAATTTGTGATAATGAAGGAAGATTTACACAAGAAACAAGGTCCTAGACTGGACTATATACACGTTGCATGGATCATAGAATAAACAAAATCGGAAATTGACGGAATGGTGTCATCCTTACACCCAAATAGGTGCATTTTTCGTGAAACCTATCAAACATCAAAAGGCGTACGCAGATACTATCTAGATGTACAGAAAATTAGCACCATCAAATGGTGTAAAGCTATCACCATGAAGATTGGTGTAATGCTGACTCCGGGATCAGGTGCTCCAGAGTACTCACTGCATGCGCGACCCAGTCCTGGAATGCATCCGAATATGCCAAGGAAGCACCCCTGTCGGTGAGGCAGCTACTATCACCCTTCAATAACCGTAACCCTAATTCTTATCTTTAAGTATAGAGACAGCAAAAATATCGTATCTCTAAACAGTGCAGACATCTTCGCATTAACGCGCGTAGAGAATAGCCTGCACACATTAAAAATTTCGTTGTTATACCGCGCTCCGTCAATAGCAGAGCATAGAAGAGACCAAAGAAACTTAACCCATGGATGTGTTCAAAAGATTTCCGTTCTGTGTGCTACAGTAATGCATGATTGGCATTTTGCTTGAGCCTTTCCTTCTATTACTTGAATGTATATCTATTATTTTGCATGCACAATTGTTCTGCAACAGTATCTTACGTTATCTATACGTCAGCTGCTGCTACAATTATCAAGGCTCTCTAATCGTTTAGTTAACTAAGTAATTGTTGCATCTAGTAAGTGATTGATTGAGAGACACAATTATTTTCAATGCGAAAAGTTTCCTTAAGACATATACATCAACACAGACTTTCTGCTGTATTGAGCTGTCTAGGCAAGCACCTCCACTCTTGCGTCGGGGCCGCGCTTGCACACTAATAGAAAAATAGGTGTAGCAGCAACACTAAACTGGTGAAATCTCGTGAAACTATCTAACAGCAATTTCAGTGCATATTTTACACCACTACTTGGTGTAACCAGAACACCTCAAAAGCGGTGTCTGGATAGCCTCGCAAGCCAGGCTCTTCACGAGATGGTTCAATTCCGATAAGAGCTCCTCCTCCTAGCGTGATTCACGTGCGTTTAATAGCGACTGCTGAGAAGAGGCTGGCTTGAGGGTATACTGTATAGCTTCGCTAGCCAAACCTTTCGTGCTCACTTTTGGACCTCACGTGTTGTCACACCTGCTTGCACGCGAGAGGAGGTGCTTGAGCTGTTGAACGGACAAACATTATATCATGTAGTCTTCCTTCATAGCAAAAGCAGGCGCAAATAAGACCTACATCTACCACAACGTTAGCACACTGAAGTTGGAGAGACGAACTAGGGAAGCTAAAGCACAGCTAATAAGTTCTTGTATATGCGTGTCGTGTGACCGACTAAGCGTTGTCTGTCTTGTCTGCTTACTAGCACAAGTCACTTCTTTCACATACGTTGGGATTCTCTGTTATGCTGTTGAAATATCGATAAAATCCAGATACGCAGTCTCTCTTTGCCTTTTTCGCACACTGGCTCTTGAACTTCTTCTCACAGCTCCTCTTCCTGTTACCTTTTAGCTTGCGGCATTTCTTTTTGATGCAATCTTTTTCACTTGTCTTTAAACAACCTGTATCGTACTTTGGAATAGTTTCTGGCCACTCTTCAATATGTGAATTTTGATCAAG
Organism: Corticium candelabrum; assembly: GCF_963422355.1. Classification (NCBI taxonomy): domain Eukaryota; kingdom Metazoa; phylum Porifera; class Homoscleromorpha; order Homosclerophorida; family Plakinidae; genus Corticium; species Corticium candelabrum. The sequence goes on along the minus strand of NC_085086.1, from coordinate 10,388,162 downwards.
AATATATTTTTCTCCGTCTAGACCCATGATGTGGTAGACATTGCCTACACGAAATTTGGCTGACATTTTGCAGACTTCTTGCATCCAAAGCAGAACTGTGTCGTTAACTTTAAGATTGTTGCCGCCAGGTTTCAGAATCTGTGCAGAAAGCAATCTTAGCTTAAGTTATACATGCTGCTAGAAGATTGACACTTTACTTGTTCAATTTTGCACTTGTGCTTGATCCAGGTGTTCTTCTTTTCTATTGCTTTTACCTTGACTTTGTATGCTGCATGTACAAAAATATTACTTAAATATAATATATTGAAGGATTTTTGATTGTTTTATATTTTGGAGTCTAACAGATCTATTTATGTAAAACGATGCAGAGATAGTTGTAATGTAGTCCTTATTTTAAATAGATTTTTTTAAAGTATGATAAAGTAACTAGACCTTTTCGAATGCCATGCAACCAAGATTTAGGTGTCAAAAAATCATGGAATTTTAAATATATAGTTTTGTAATATAAAAATTAATTGAAGTGTTTTAATTGTACGTATATCAGTAATTTCTTTAAAATAATTGATATATCATACTGGTAAATAAGAACGCTTTTGCTTACCGTAATGATGGTGGTTGCAAACATTGCAAAGACGATTGTCAATATCCTTGATCTTTGGACAAAGGCCTTTACAAAGCAGGACAACGTTAATGGTACGTTGAGCCCAGTCAATCAACTCCATTTTACCTGCACCACATATGCATATTGGATCTTGAACCGACGGCTCACCAAGTGTAGATTGTTCACACCCAATTAGTGCTAATGTTGCACTTGCACCAGAAGGTGAATAGAATTTCGAGCATCTAGTGTCTGCAATAATGTGCTTGATATACTAACTGTGTTTGAAGCAATACAATAATTCGTACCTGGGTCAGACTTCTCGAATACCTTAGCTTCCACTGGTGCTACATGAGAAACAGTATACTTCTTTGTAGCCTTGAATTCGATGCATGTCGCTGTGTATGAATTTATCTGAAAATAGAACTTGATCAGCAACACACTAAAATGTAAGATAACGCAGTGTTACTTCTTCCAAGTAAAACGTTACATATCTCGAATTTAACTCATAATCGAGGCCCAAAGCTTGACTAAGCTATAATTTTAAAGAGAAAAATTGAGTGTTTACTCATCATACGTTAGAATAGAATTTCACCTCTTTTAGGCAAGAAGGGTCAGGAAATGGATCTCCAACTTCGCAAGCTTTAAACCCAGTCGGTATTTCTATTTCCATGATAGACATGCCAGTTCCAAATCTGCCCTTATATCTAAAAACACGTGTTTTAAAATTTGTTTTGCAATAATATATTGATAAACATACTTTGCGCAAGCTTTTATAAGGAGGTCTTTAGACTTCTTGTCTCCAAACTTAGCTGAAACCGTGAAATCAAAGCTGCAGTCTTCAGCTTCCAAATCAGGAACGTTGTAGCTAACTTGCACCTAGCACAAAATTCATGTAACTAAAATGTCTATTATTTTATCTATACATTATTTGCGCTTACTTGTACCAATCCAAGACCCGTTCCTTCAGTTTTCACTTTGATTACACCATCTGTGATTGGTATCTAATTAAATGAAATAGGAAATAGAAGTAAAGCGTCCGCTTTGGTGTGCTAGTTTTAGGTAGTAATTTGTGACTTATTTAAACAAAGAAGTAGTGAGAGTAGTGCTGGTGTTTTATCAATCATTAGATTGTGATGCGTTGTTCTCACGTATAGTTGCTGGTCAACGTCTCTGTTGTTGTTATCTATTGTAACAACACGTTCAAAGCTGTCGTCCAAATCCGTCACAGTCACTCTCATATTGCGATCCTGCGTTAGATACGATGCAAAATCGGCTAGGCACTTTAGCGCTATGGTTGTGTCCTAGACAATATAAGAAATAATGACAATATTTTAATACATTTTTTCTGAACTTGTGATTAGATGTATTCTTACTTGAGTTGTCCTGAAAGCTCCTCGTCCACTGCGTGCAGTGTTTACCCATTTTGCAATTGGTCTAGCACAATCGACATTGTTCTGTGCAATATATGCGCATAGCATGTAAGACGTTATTTCAATCGATTCGGCTCTGGGAGGAGTAAGTTGAGTAGAATTTCCAACCCAGTATGTCATTCCATACCCTAGAGTCAAAGAGTATTACCCCTGTCCCACAAATTCAATTTCATTTTATCACTTTGTATGGAAGACCTCATAAGTTCATTCAAAAGAGTACTTCTCGCCTCCTCACTGCAATTGCAGGTTGTGCAGTTGGTGCAAGCTAGTACAAGGGCATAATAGACTACAGCTTTTGTGTGTTCATCAGTGACGCGTCCGGCTGTCACTTCGTTCTCTAGGAAAGCTACTGCTTCACAAATTCCATCTTTTACATCCTAATTTAGACACTTTTCATTTCTAATTCAATTTCATTCTTTTTGAATTTTTACTTGTGGTATTCTGTACTTAGGCTGATGACAGCACTCGAGAAGGCTCACGACAACGTAAGAAGTGAGAGAAGCAGGTGTTTGACGATGCCGACCCTGCAAAATTTTAACATTAATTTTGCTTGTTTCGAAAATAGAATTCAAATTATAAAGGTAGAAGTGTGTCACAAACAGGAGGTATTACGTTAATAGAAAGATGATGGTGTTGGATTGTGTTGTGTATGGACGAGCATTAGGGACAGCATAAGGCATCGATGCTTTATCGGTTCTTGCTGTTAACAGGTGTGATTTATGGTAAATGTGGCAGCAATTAGGGAGCAAGTTAAAAGTAGGTTTGATGATTGCAGCCATCTGTGAGTTGTAATTGTGTAATGATTGAACCTCTGGAATATCAGTTCGTTTTTTATAGTCTTTGTTACTAGGTCAATCTTTCATAAATAAGTCTTGTTTTGACAATATTAGTTAAAGAATATAAATGTAAAGAATAGACAGTAAAACTTTAAGTCTTAGTGACACATGTCTATAGCAAACAAGTGCAAATACGGTGATCTTGTAGAGAGTCATACATACCCTTATGTAGTCCTTGACAAGTCCACTTTCGTAAAATTCTCCAGACGTGTTTTGACGCTTTATCAAAAAGTTTTGTGCGCCCGTGATTACTCTAGGATCGATGAATATGAGATCCAATGCACCACACATTGTCCTGAGCACGAATGCCGTTAGCCAGGTAACAGTCACATGTCTTTTACTTGTTGCAAAACCGCCTTCGCTGGTCCTGAAATTTAACTGATGCTGATAAGCTACAGTCACACACCTCGTTTATACTTCAATACAACAACATGGTACTCCAAAGTTACAAACATCGTCTTATAAGAAATAGTCTTCTCGAAGTTTCAGCTTTGTTCAGCCTGCGACTGTGCTTGAGATACTTTATTACTGCGACGTTGGGCCCGAACTTGATCATGTTCTCTTCTCCAGGTCCTCCTGGTATTTTAAGCATATTTCTGACATTGTACTGAATTGGTATGGTACCTTCAAGATACTTTCCTATAGGATGTAGAAATTGTATATGAAAGTACAACATGTATGTGTTGACGGATAACAGAGAAAGGATAGCTGAAAATAGAATTTGAAAATACAGACAAAAATATAGCAAAGAAATCCGATAAAGATTTACAATAAAATATTTCATATTAGATAGACAATAAGAGCTGATGTTAACACTGCATCTTTTCTAATACCTGTTACTGATACAGAAACATTGGCGGAACCGGGAATAGAATTAGAAGGGAGCCGTATTCTGAAATAATTTTCCTGAAATCCACGTCTTCCTCCTGTGTCTTCGCCTTCACGATTCTCTGTATTACAACAATTAACACAATGCTGACAATATTATATGTTTTTTATTATTTGACTACCCGAAGCTCTAGGACATGGCTCACACAATTCACCCCAACCGACACTCAACTGTTTCTTTTTCAAATTGCAGCATTCATCTTTCGTATACAATTCGGGAAGTCTGTTGCTGCAACTCCTATCTTCGGCGAGGACATGATAGCATGGTCCTTCAGTAAAATCTAAATAGGGCCATTAGAGCATCCACGATTAGATCCTATATCTATTGCCAGATGGTATACCAGGAGTGTTGCGGCGAAATCGGATATCACATTTATGATCGACATTGATACCTTTAGGGGAAAGAAAAATGTATTTAGAAACAATACATAGCACAAAAATTACCTGATGGATCTAGCTCAGCACTCATTGAGTAATCTCTGGTCACTCCTTCATACTAATTAATATAGAAACATAAATTATAATGGAATTTCTAATTTTGAGTAAATCAACATACTTCTACTTTCAAAACTTGAGTAACTTGATCTCCTATATTGACGAAACCAAAACTTATTAGTTGAACTGTTAGTTCAATGTCTCCAACATCTAGAGGAATCACTGGGAAAAGAACTGTCTCAGTCGCGTTTGTCCCTAGAGTAAATCTTCTTTCCTCTCCTGATGATCCAAGACCGGCTGTAGTGCAAAGACTATAAGGAATCTTGACCATTTTCATTGAAACCTAAATGGAAATACTGATGGCTAGACGGTTTAATAATGTTTGTTCCATAATGTCACTTAAACCTCTTTTTGCTCTCCGTAGTTGTAAGCCGTACAAGATATTGAGACTTGCTCTTGTCTTCTCACGGAAAACGGAAGATTGCATTCCACAAAAAGTTTTTTGAACACAGCTAATTCGACTTCTTTAGCCACCCCAAATCCAGTATTCGACAAGGTGAGTCCATGAAAAATCCAAGTGGTAATCGAATGAGGCAATATAACGTCCTTAGTAATTCTTCCACTTTGTCTACAAATTTCAATCAAGTGTAAAGTGTATTCTGACTGTGTGCGTGCGTGCGCGCGCGTATGTGTGTGTGTGTGTGTGTGTGTGTGTGTGTGTGTGTGTGTGTGTGTGTGTGTGTGTATGTGCTAGTGTGTGTGTGTGTGTGTGTGCTTGTGTGTGCGTGCGTGCGTGTGTGTGTGTGTGTGTGTGTGTGTGTGTGTGTGTGTGTGTGTGTGTGTGTGTGTGTGTGTGTGTGTGTGTGTTAGTGTGTGTAATACAATGCAAATGCATATGTAGATGTAACATTAATAATTATCTTGCCATGAATTCATGACATCTTTGACCAACCACACGTGAGGAAAATAGCTTCCGTGTGTGCATGCGCGCGCGCGTGTGTGTGTGTGTGTGTGTGCATGTGCGTGCACGCGCGCGCGTGTGTATTGGTGTGTGTAATACAATGCAAATGTATATGTAGATGTAATATCGATTAATATCTTGCCCTGAATTCATGACATCTTTGACCAACCACACGTGAGGAAAAGAGCTTCTTTCTTGTAGAAAGATAAATCCCTGAGAGGTACTTGCTCCTTGGATTAGTATTGTTCTATACCTCAACTCTAGTAATTAGACAGCAGCAACCAAAAATATAAACCTAAGCTAAACAACCAACTAACAAATATGGTGATTTACTTGCAGGAACGCAGTAACTCAAATATTCTTTAATGCATTGCTCTGTTAGTTCACAATTAAAATTGTGACGGCGACTGTTTTCTTCTGAGATGCTGACTTCTTTCAGATTTCTATTACACGCGTTCGCCAAGTCGTCCAAAGTTTTATTGTCAACGTCGGTTTGTTCGGCAATATGACCACCAGTTTGATTTCCAAAACGTTCACAGCAACCTTAACAGAATGCATTAAGAGAATTCATGCTAATTAAAATCCACGCTGTGTTTCTACTTAGTTCGGTTTCATGAACGCTTCGTTTCTTTTGAGTAGTAATGACAGGACATTCTCTTCCTATAGATTTCATTAAGATATTACAATAGCTGTTTAGTTTGTCAGCTAAAGCATACTCTGTAAGATACTGTTAATTAATAATTTGGTTATTAGATGCTGCAGTCACACTTAATTTGATAAGAACTATTAGATTTGCAGTCTTACTTGTTCTAGGGCTAGTTACAAAGTCCATATTTGTGACGGCTGTCAAGCCAAATGCCTATACAAAAGGGAAGTGTTAGTTTAATTCTTGGAAGATTCTCAAATGCAATAAATCATAACCGTATTGCAATTTTTCGCCCCAAATTTCAAATAGAAGTAACCATGTAGAGATAATTTGTGATATCATTATAGTAATCTAAACTTATGAAATTTATGATTTCTACTTTGCGTTTAAGTAGAAATGTACATAAAATTGGCAGCATTGTTTTTCTTATTTCTAAAATGTGCGGTTTCGTTAGAGATTTACTGAAATTTTAACACACAACCAATAACGGTATTTGTTCACGATGTCAACAACAAGTGATTGATTAATTGATTAAGATTTACTTACGTCAAATATCGTCGAAGATTTTTGAATGTTTCGTTTGCATGACAAGTCATAAACTGTACGCTTCTCAAACAACTAGAAAGAACACGTCTTAAAATCTAGAGCCTCACAAACGTATTTGTTGTTCTTGCCTGCTCTCTTGTGAGTTTGTTCTTGTTATTCAAAGCATACAAACCTTTGTCAACAGCCAACAGTGCAACATCAGAGTCTATTCCAGTAAAAACTTCTAATTTCATAGGACTTCCAGGTGTTAAGGTTGCTCCCCCACGCAAAATCGGAGTAACAAAAATCTGTAAATAATTTCGCATTTTATTTAAACTCATGATTTTATGTACATTTGTGTACGTCGTTTTCAAACTTTTGCTCTACCAGCACGGTTAGAGCATCAGAAACAACGGTATTACATATTTCGTCGTAGTAATAAGCAATGATGTGAAACTTGTCAGACCACTTCTTCTGTACGTCGACAGTAAATGATGCCGGGTTATTAAAAGCAGGAAAGCTAGTTCGCCACATGATGTGTCCATAGGCCATCACCAAAACTGTTAGTATTCTCTAAAACAGTAAGATCAATTCGAGTAATCGATCACGTGAAGCGATAATTTGTTTTGCCTGTTGAAACTTTTGCTGCTCTTGTGAGATTTCAAAAGTTGCCTGGCCAATCTACATCATGATGGTACAGAGATAACCTCAACTCTGCACTGAGATTTTGAGTTAAAATTAACGAGAACTTTATGATAATTATAATGGTTACACAAACAGCAATACAAAGGTCAGTGCGTAAGCACACACACACACACTCACGCACGCACGCACGTACGCAATTACACCCACGCGCGTGCGTATGCGCGCACACACACACACACACACACACACACACACACACACACACACACACACACACACACATACACAAAATGGCAAATGGCAAAAATGGCAAATGGATAAGTGTAGCTTTATGGTTATGCCCCCTGGCCTAGGTTCTTGCACTACGCAGGAGCTATGGACCGCGCTGAGCTATTTCCTGGAACTTGGCCAGGTACTCGCAGGAGCATAAACTGCGACGCCAACTGTGGTGTTGCAACCCGTAGTCCCACCTAGACCACAGTTGCTGATGGACTTTATTGCAGTCGCGGCCTTTGCCACCTAGTCAATGACCAGGTACTCATTTATACTGTACTATATATAGTTACTGTAACTATGTTTTAATGTAACCCTATAGTATAGCATGGCGTTCATGCAGGTGAAGAGCGTGCAAGAGCGTAAAGCTTTGATTGATAAATTTCTCAAGAATAGAGAGATTCTCAAGAAGCGTATCATCGACGAGAAAATCGGCAAGCAGCGTTTTCGGGAAGATGTAGCTCGACTTTTGCAACAGCAGATCAAAGAAGAGTTGGACAAGCAGCAAGATAAATTGATATCGAAATTGAAAGAGAGTCAAAAAGCTCTGGCAACAACACAGGTCGGCAGCGTCTATGCTAATCTACCACCTCTCACAGCCATTACAGTTTCTCCTGCACCAGAGGCATCGGAAACTGCAACCGGAAGCAGCCACGTTACCCACCATATCTAAGTTAGAGCCAATAGTAGAGAAGCCCGTAAATCTAGATGTGGTATAGAGATAAAAACTTACTCCGCTTTCTGAATTAAATAAACTAGGCACTAACGATATGATTAAAGTTATAACAGATATCAAACGTATTTTACAAAGTCTAGTAGGTGGTAAAATGAAAAGTAGAAATCCTGATATAAAATCATGTGCCGCAAGGACATCGTTGCCTTGCAGAATTTTTGTTTACATCGATAATATCCCAAGGGGAAAAGACCCCCAGGAGGGAGAAGATCTCCAAGAGGCCCTAGACAGCCAAAGGGGGTAAAGGACACACATCAAAACATCCCTACAAACTCACATCCGATTCCAACTTTAGCGACCTGTACATCGATCCCATTCAACTAAAGGATGAGATTGGAAGCCCACAGGGTAACAAGAAGGTCTTATCGAGAAAGATGGATACAGACCTGTTGGAACTGTTAACCAAACAATTTAAGACGAAAAATACGTACAGTGGTGGAGCCCTCAAAGCCTGGAACAAACTTATCAAATATCCGGTCTTCCCGTCAACAAACGATCTATGAAGTACCGGCCACCAGCCTCTAAAATCAAATATTACAAGTCCCGGGACAAACTCTGTTGTCGCTTGGAAGTTCTCATCGCTAGCAAAGATGCCGGTAACGAGAGCGTTGCTCTGAGCAACCAGATCGTTGAGGTCATAGATAGGCTATTGATAGATGGTATCATCATCGAAAAAGACTACAAAAAGATTCACAATAATTATGTGAAGTAATGGTATAGATATGGGTCAAGCACCATCGAGACGAGATATGACAACCCCTCAGCTCTACGATCAACTTGAAATACATATGAAAGCGATGCGTATGGAATTCAAACTTGTTATTCTACAACTGGTGATGGCTATTCGAGAAACAACGAAAGAGTGTTGACCTATATCATCTAGGATTATGCGATTCGATTGTATCGGGAGAAAGAGGTTACAAGAGCCGAATACTTGAATATATGCAAGCATATTTGCGACACGAGAGAAGATCTTATCTAATTCTATATATGATACCATGGGTCAAACGTTTCTTGCATCGATTCTAACACTAGAAAGCGCTCGTCCGAGAAGTCCGAGTTCCGACTTTACAGGGGAACTACATTTACCTCTTGGTCTCGATAAGGATGTCGATTATAAATTTGTGTTGATCTCTAGCGATATATGATATTCGTGGTATAATCGCTTCTCTCCATCAAACTGAATATTTTGATCTACGGTCTAATAGGTAAGCAAGAACAACTATCCAACATCACCATTCGCGTGACCGACCAGGATGGAAACTCCTACTAATTCAACAACCAGAGAACGATGTTCTTAATCCACATCAAATCTATGTAACCTATAGGTATAGCGGCAACCATGTTGTACAGACGCAATCTATTGTATCATAAGAAAATCGTCGAGGATCTTTCTGAGCAACGTGTTGGAGGTTTCCAAGAACGTATTGAAAACAGAGCCCAAGATAGTGTTGGATAAAGGTAAGGATTTACTCAGGCTGGGTACTCAGAAGGGTCTGGATATAGGAAAATATCTAGTCAAATTACGTATCAAAAAAGCTGTGGACACGGAGAGAACTACTGAGCACGGGTAAACAATTAGCAATCGACAAGGGCAAGGATTTGACACAGAAAGCGATCTCTAAGGCTCAGGACCTCGTGACCACAATAATGGGACAGATAGTCCCGTCTCTCTCAGAAAAGACAATAAACACTGACATCTAACCCACAGGTCCAGAAATTCGCAAAATCGTGGCAGGGAACTCGTCGACAGCCAAATTTTGTGCTATCTTGAGTAGAATAATCGCGTATAGTGGTGTCAAACGACTGAAGTGATTTTTTGTAACATATGATACAGCGATAGACGCTTTGAAGATTGTATCGTCTTACTTACACGTACTGGAGCCTCCCATCAAGGACGACTCGATCACCGAGGTTGAATACGTCGAATGTCTTCCCAACGATTCCAGCAACATGAAAATACTCGTAGATCACAAGATAGAGACTCGAGATCTGGACGAATACCTGCTTCCTCACAAAGCGGCACTCAAAATCCGATGCACACTGGTCAAAGCTGATGGTATTGATTACGCGGCAACCGTTGTCGTCACACTTGTCAACAACGGAAGATCGCTCTTTCAGTCTATTCAATACTAAATCGACGGCCACCTAGTTTAGGACGTCAATCAGTACATACCTAAAGCTAGCACAATTATGAATTTTATCTAATTCTCTGAAGACTGCGGTATAAATACAGCGACCAATATGTTCTGCATCGTGATACTGCCGAGGGTGGTCCGGAGCCTCACGAGTTTGGTTTTCGCTGGAGAAATTGTTGACATAACCGGATTAAACTTTGGAGCCCTAGATTTTGCCAATCTATACGCTCAGAAATCCCAAGTACAACTTGGGATTCCAAAGTAGGCAGGAGATCACGACCGTTGCAAAATCGGTCACCAATATTTTTGCCCCTAAACGCCGTGTTTGGCTCTAATCGGGATATCGACACGGTTATGTTGGGAGTGAAGCACACCTACCTCATAGACAGAACTTCGCCCGACAGCTATGTTCATAGATCTGCGGCTGCTGCAGTGGGTAAATTTAACATCGAACATTGGTCTGTATGGAAGGCCAAAGGTTAGACCGTTGCTCTCCGTGTGGAGGCATTTGTAAGATTGGTTGGTGGAGGGCACGCAGCGTAGTCTCTACTTTGAGCAAGTTGGACTGTACAGAAATCAGTTTGGAGCCACCGAATTGAACCCCAATTAGAGAGTCACCAGAGTTGCCAGTGAGCAACTTCCTCGACACGTCTTTGTTGTGTTTTCGTCCGTTGAGTGGGATGAGAATCAACTCCAGAACGCCCAAGTCTTTGACAACTCCAAGCTGACAATGTTGAGTGTGCGCGTCAATAGCAGACAGTAGCCAGGCCGGGAGATCGAGACAAACTTTTTGCCGAAACCTCCAGAAGTTACTTGGGAGCGTACATGTTGTCCCAGGAAGAAGTCAAGAAATATTCGGGCACGTATTCGGGAAGCCAGGTGTCATGCAAAGACCTAGCGAAATGTACCCAATCATAAACTTCGACATGTCCAAACACAGAGAAAGGTTGAAAATGGGAATGGCCGACCTCGAAATATGATGGCAGTTGGCAAGTAATGTTAGAAACCTGGCAGACAACGACGATTCGGTGTATCACATCTAATTCGTGGTATTGAGTAATCAATACACGACGTTGAAGGGCGTGAGTGGTAAGATAAACGTGATCGTTTAATGTAACCTATAGATATAGACATGAGTTTGTGTCAAGTTTGGGTTCACTCTGACAGCCAGTCAGAAGGAAGAGTTACGAAATACCCTTCAGAAACACATGGGCTACACCCTGCGATTATCTCACTCCCGGTTATCGGGAGGTAATGCCCTGAATATAACCCGGACTCAATACAACAAGATCACAAAGGAAAAGTACCAGCGACAGAACATTGATTGAAAACTGTCCAAGTCGCAGATCGCTAAAACCGATGGATAGATCAGCTCGATAATAGCACAATTTGCGCCTAGAATCCTCAAACTTGCCCCAGCATTGGGTGCTATCTTTGGAGCCTTCAAGAAAGCTACCAGTGGTGATGATGTAACACCCAAAAAAAGAAAGGCTAGTACTAAGCAGGGTGGATTTTTGGGCACGTTGTTGGCCAGCGTGGCGGCACCTCTCATAACGAGTGCGTTGGGTATCGGTGGTGGAGCCGGTAGGGCAGGCAAAGGATTGATGTTACCCGGCTGGGTGGGCGCTGGAAGAAACGAGGCGGAGGCGTTGAAACCTCCAACCATTTTACAGATCGACGGGATACTCGAGAATCGTTGGGTAGCCAAATATAGAGGAACCTACAGTAAAGACACCCTACCTCACAAACCCAAAGTCAGTAAGTCTCTAGTCATCAACCTCGAAGATTTGATGGTAATGCAACAGTTGTGTGGCAATCTACAATGATGGAGACCGAGATGTGGAGTATTTGATAGCTTTGGGATGCGCCCTCCGGAGGACGTCTACCGATGTATGCAAAAGACGGGAAAATGCATCGTGTACAATTCGAGTATGCTACAGGATATGAGTAGTGTGTTGTGTGGCTATTATCGCCTATATTTTATCATTCATCGGTGGCAAGGGCGCTCCATGCAAGGTTCCCATATTTTTGCTTTCACTCAAGTGCAGTCGTTGGGAAATGAACGCCGTGTTGTAGACGATTATTAATATAGGCGTATATGTAGCACCACGGTGTCGTACTGTGTAAGGTGTAAAAGAAAGACTCCGGAATTTAATCCGACTCCCATGCGGACAAAGAACGGTAGGGTGGTGCTGAGATTGACGTGCCCAGTGTATGGAACCAATAAATCCAGATTTATGTCAAAGAAAGACATAGAGGGTCGCGAATTGCTTAGAATTATATCTCATATACCACTTATCGGGCTGCTACTCAAATGGATATTTGGTAGTAAAGCTGGAAAAGGATTACGTCTATCGGAAACGATAGTTTTAGGTAAGAAAAGTGGTATCGACGGAGTAACTAGTCGAAGAACTCCATTGTCACGTCTGTATATACGTATGTATATATATATATATATATATATATATATATATATATATATATATGGAGTTTGGGAGGCACTAGTTATTCCGGGGAAGAGCTAAAGATATATTTAGAAGCAGTCAATTGGAGTTGCAGTTGCCAGTTAGCGAAGGTGTGAGCGAGAGTGAGAGAGGAGAGGAGAGAAGAAAGAAAGAGGAGAGGAGAGAAGGGAGAAGAGACAGTGGAGAGGAGAGAGGAAGAATCAGGCGGAGAGAGTTCCGTGCGAAGGATGTAAGTACAACAGACAGAAGGGACTTGGAGGATTGCTACTTACCGTTATAATCATTAACTGTTATCTACGTGGTGCTGAGGATTTTGTGTGCGTATGAACATCAGTGTATGTATTCATATATAGTCTGTAATAGTAATTTACTCATTCACCGCGAGTCGAACTACGTCGTCTTCCGTGCACGCCGAAAGCTCTTGGATTCTCGCTCGCGACAATTGGGGGCTCAGGCGGGAAAGAAGCTATTCGGCATTACAGAAGACGCAACACAGTTGAGAGGTGATAGCGTAGATGAATTTGTTATGGAGCGACTAGTCGCGGTTGGAGAGAACATGGGGTTGACTGGAGCGGACTTACTTCAATTCGTGACGGATCAACAGACGATTGAGAGAGAAGAGAGACAAAAGGAACGAGAATTAGAGAGAGAAGAACAAGAAGCCGCAGAGAGGGCCGGAAGAGAAAAGACCGAAGAAGCGGTAAGGGCCAGAAAAGAAAAAGGCCGAACAAGAAGAGAGAGAAATGATTGCAGCAGAGAGAGAACGACAATATGCCTTAGAGATAAAAAGATTAGAACTAGACGGGGCGAGAATTAAAGACACGCCCATCAGAGTAGACCATACTAGCGCAGCGAAACTACCCAAGATCGCACCCTTTCAAGATGGTAAGGGCGAACTAGATAGTTATCTACTGAGATTCGAGAGATTTACTAGAGCGAATAGATAGGATGACGAACGATGGGCTGGCGCTTTGAGTGCCTTGTTGTCTGGTAAGGTCCTAGACGTATATTCGCGATTATCGGAAGAATCAGTCGTTGATTACAGGCCATTAAAGGAGGCCCTCTTGAAGAGATACGACATGACAGAAGACGGATACCGGTTTAAGTTTGGGAAGAGCAGACCAGAGCCATCAGAGAAATCCGATCAATTTATTCACTGCCTGAAGAACTACCTGAAGAAATGAATGATGTTTTCGAAGTGCGATCCCAAGTCAGCCGAAGAGGTCACAAACATGTTCTTAAGAGAACAGTTTTGGAAGTGTGCCCGAATGATCTGGCGGTACATCTTAAAGAGAGGGAGATAGCGAGCCTAGAAGACCTTGCGAACGCAGCCGATCGCTACTTGACGGCGCACTAACGGAAGTTTTGCACGGTGTCAAACTCTCCGGCCAGTCAACCGACTGCGATTACTGATGGTACCGGTACGGCTTTGATTGGAGAGAGAGCTTTACCAGAAGAAAAGCCTTTATCCCGCTGCTATATTTGTGACAACCCGGCCGCAGAACAGTAGACTGACTTTGAGAGAAGAGACGGTGCTTCAAATGTCGGAGACTTGGACACGAAGCCAAAGGCTGTTGGAACCCCGTCTGTACTTTAATGCAGCAAAGCAGCCAAAAGGCTCCTTATCGAGTGGGGGCGACAAAAGATCATAAAGATGACGCAAATCGGAGAACAGGAACCCAACCAGCCGTTTATCGAGTGACGCCGACATTGAAACAAGCGGATGTCTATTGGGGGTACGAGCGCGTGCCAAAACGGGTTTTTAATCTATGCCGACGGTACCGAGGTACCGTACGTGTCGTATATAGAGAACGCCTGCAGCCACCGAGCATTTCCAATGAATGGAAAGATGCCAGTAAGAGAAGGCAAAGTGGATGATAGAGTCGTACAAACTTTGAGAGACACGGGATGCAGTGGCATACTGGTGAAGCAAGAGCTGGTCAAACCAGATCAATAAACGGGAAAGTTCGCATTGATCAAGTTAGTGGACTGCACGGTCAGAGAAGTTCCATTAGCAAAGATAAAAATCGACACTCCATATCTCACAGGAGACGTGGAAGCTCTGTGCCCGCGCGACACAATCTACGATCTCATTAAACGAACGTCCCTGAAGCCAAAGATTCTAACGAACCAAGAGTGAATCAGCGGAAGGCCAGTGCGTTAACAGGGCGACTTCGAAAAGAACCGACCGGAGCAATCCGTTAGTGAATAGCATTCTGAGGAAATGGATGGGTATTGATAGAGCGCAAATGTCGCGTTGACAATCGGAAGATACATCGCTGCACAGGTACCGGGACGAAACGAGAACACAGAGGAAAAGATACCAAGAAGTGACGCTTGAACTCAAAAACGGCGTGTGGTATCGACTGTAAAAGTGACCCAAAGCAAATATGCAAGCAGATACGTCAAGTGATCGTTCCGAAGATACTCCGCAAGCAGATTGTGGAGGTCGCACACGATTCGGTTATCAGTGGACACCTCGGTATAAGAAAGACAACAGACAGGATCCTCAACGACTTCTGCTGGCCTAGGATCCAAAGCGACGTCACCTGGTTCTGCAGGTCATGCGATGTATGCCAAAAGACCGTAACTAAAGGCACGGTACCACGGGTACATTATCAAAGAATGCCTGTGATAGACAGCCCTTTCAAGAGGGTAGCCGTTGACTTGGTTGGACCTATCTATCCTCTTATTGACAGCGGATGCCGATACATTTTTACATTGGTTGACTACGCTACGAGGTACCCCGAAGCCGTCGTGTTAAGAAAATTACCGCAGTGAATGTGGCGGAGGCCCTCGTAAATATGTATAGCCGCGTCGGAGTTCCAGAGGAGTTACTCACTGATATGGGACTTCAGTTCACTTCAGAGTGTATGAAAGAAGTATCACGTCTGCTCAGCATCGGACATCTAAGTACTAGCCCTTATCACCGTATGTGTAACGGGTTAGTGGAATGATTCAATGCCACGTTGAAAGCTGTGCTAAAGAGACTATGTAGCGAGATCCCAAGTCAGTGGGACCGCTATATCAATACCCTCTCCTTCGCCTATCGTGTAGTTGTCCAACAGTCTACGGGATTCGCCCCTTCGAACTACTCTACGGGAGGATCGTGCGAGAACCGATGAGGATTCTAAGATCGATATGGACAGAGGAAGAGGGCGAGGCAGAGGCAAGGACTAGCTACCAATATGTGTTCGAACTTAGAGAGAGATTGGAATAGATTATGAAAGTGACACATGAGTAATTATAAAGGTCCAACTGACGCTAAAAACGACGCTTCGACACAAGATCAAAGGAGATACGGTTTGCTGTAGCGGGCGAAGTGCTAGTGCTATTACCAACAGACAATAACAAGCTGTTAATGCATTGGCGGGGACCATTCCGAGTACCTAAGATCACCGGAATCAATGATTATAAAGTCGAAGTATGGGGAAAGGAAAGGTGTATCACGCCACTTTACTGAAAAGGTACCACTCGAGGAGTGACACCGACGGCAAACTCTGCGAAAGAGCTACGGAGGGTCGCTTTTACAGGTAGCAAGTGCAGCGATATTGGAAGCAGATGAATGTGATCAAGACGACACAGTAAATGGAAACAGCCTGCTCGAACTAGAAGCTTTTCAACCTAAAGAGACCGTGGGGGACGTAAAGATACGTGAAGAGTTGACGTACGCAGAAAGAAAATAAGTTCAAGAGGTAATTGGAGAGTTTAGCAACGTTTTCACCGATCTTCCAGGCTCGACCGACGTGACCGTGCATCGGATTCAACGAGCGTCTGATCATTCGGTGAAGTCTAGACCATACGCGATACCATTTCATATGAAGTCAATACTAGAAAACGATATCAGAGACATGCTGAAAATTCATATCACTCGAGCATCGAAGTCGCCATAGGCATCTCCAGTAGTTCTAGTTCGGAAATCTGACGGAACAAACAGGCTTTGTGTCAATTTATAAACATCAATCGTCTGAACTTATGCGCTCCGGAGCTCATGACACCTTTGGTGGACGTAGTTCAAGACGTTGCCCGAGGCCGATACTTTACGAAGATAGACTTTTCCAAAGGGCAGTTCCCCGTGTCGACGGAAGATGTACACACAACTGCGTTTGTGTTACACAATGGCACCTATGAGTTCCTCAGAGTTCCATTTAGATTAGTCAACTCTGCAGCCAATTTGGTGAGAGGATTGAGAAAGTTACTGGAGGTACTGGAGTACGCAAACCATTACATGGACGACATCGTCATTCTCACACCTACGTGGAGAAAACACATTGCCGTTCTCAGGGGAGTACTGAAGAGGATTACCCGATGTCGCCTGACAATTAGACCTTCTAAATGTGTCGTTGGATAGCGCACACTGTCATTTATCGGCCACAAGATTGGGCTCGGCCTCATTCACCCGAGCGAAGAAAAGGTCCTAAAAATTAGGAAGGCCAAGACGCCCGGCACAAAGAAAGAACTACGCACATTTCTAGGACTAACAGAATTTAATAGAGAATACCTACCCAACTACCCGGCCATAGCAGTTCCTCTGACCGACCTGGCAAAGAAGGGATTCCCAAACAAACTGGAATGGAAAGAAGCGCAGGAGAAGGCGTATTCGGCGTTGAAGACGGCACTATCCGCTCGACCCATACTCAAGTTGCCCGAACATGATACGCGTTTCTTCCTTTGAGTGGACGCGTCAGATGTAGGAGTGGGAGCGATGTTGATGCAGTAGTACGGAGAAAAACTATTAGCTGTAGCATGTGCAAGTAAGAAACTCAGCGACCGAGAGAGAAGATTCTCTACTATCGAGAAAGAGTCTTTAGCGGTTGTCTGGGAATCAGAAAGTTCATGAGATTTATTTACGGAGTAGAATTTACTCTCCAGATGGACCACCAACCGTTGGCATACTTGCTACTTAAAGGAAAATAGCACAGGTATTCGACCTACAACGAGGGTAAAGCGGTGGTGGTAGAAAGATATAATCAAACTCTGAAAACAAGGATGTGAAAGTACTTTCGGCCAACAACAGCTATAGGTATATCGACGTTTTGGATACCCAGTTGAAACAATACAATACCTTCCATCACAGATCTATACGAATGACGCCCTACAAAGCCAGAGTAAACCAACCCCTTGTTTCGAATCATCTGTATGGAGAAGAAGTATCCGTAAAACGCTCAAAGCTTAAAGTCGGCACTCGTGTTCGAATTGTTAAAATGAAGACGACCTTTGAAAAAGGATACACACCTAATTGAACCAAACAAGTGTTCGAAGTCGTTCGAATACAGAACACCAACCCGGTGACCTACAAGATCAAAGATTGGAATGGAGAGACTATAGAAGGTTTCTTCTAAAATCAGAATTAAATTAAAGAGATGTCATAAGACGTGTTTTGCATCGAGAAGGTGATACGGAGAAAAAAGCGACGAGCGTTTGTCAAATGAAAAGGATATTCCATTACGTAGCATTTGGGATTCTGCAAACGACCTTACCACCATTGGATAACATCTTCGATAGTATTCCATAGTTAAATTGTATTTGATTAGAGTCTTTTGAGAGGTGGAGGCACAGTGTTGGGCTTGCTCTGGAAACGCCATTGGTGTAAATATCTTGGATAGAATAAAGTCATTTGATGAGTTTTTCTTGGTGGAACCTCTACCATATTTTCTCTATATGTCGAATTCTTATCGCGACCATTTTCTCGTCACCCTTGGTGTGATCACAGCGTTCCAATTGTTTTTTGAGGTGGTATTTAATGTTGTATTTATATCTTTGGAGGTAGTGAGTGTTTGACCCCGAGTTAAGGTGTTCTACGTCGTGAATGCCACCACATCCCACGCATTCGTATTCCCATTCGCATACCTTTCTAAGTTTTGCATCACACTTACAACATCTTTTTAGGAATGGGATCGATTCATTCCAATTTTTGAGGAGACTGGAGGTTGCAATACCAACACTCGTCGTCGTAGTGGATGGTGGTCTTACAACGATAAAATTGGACCTCTCTTATTTGGGGCAGGTACCGATAACGTACCATCGTCTGCTTTGCACGTAAACAACATCCTATATTTATAGGTTTCTTATTTATCTAATGTACGCAAAATTTTTATATAGCCGTTTATATAGCTATGAAGCAACTGGAGTATTTTTACATTTGCACAACAAAATTCATATCAGTGGGGTGGCGCTCTATAGTGCATTGCGTGGTCTGTCACATCGGAGTTGTTGAAATACCTCATACAAATACAGGAGCATGATAGAATCGGTAATGAGGCGCTCGACTCGGCATTGTGTGTTCTGAGACCTCCGTATGTGGAGGAAATATCCCCAAGAAGAAGAAGATCGAAGAGGAACCGTACGACAAACCTTGGTATATACCAAGGACGACATCTCCAGAACCGACATCCGAAAACCAAAAATATTAAAACAATATCTTTCCTATAGGATTTATGGCGATGATGTGGGTGAGTCTGCTCAATCTGAATCTATAGCAATGCAGATGTAACTCAGTCGCACGATTTCTTTATGATCCCCCTCTTTGGCGCATGTCATGGCCCTCTCGAGGTCGGTTGAGCTCCATCTATGACATAGAATCACGATCGCAATGTGACTGTAGCTAGCGGCGTGATCCACTATAGTGTAAAAGTCTTCAGCACCCCAAATATAATTTAAGCGCACTATAGATTCGTGACGGTTGGTTGCAGCACACGCCATAGCCTGGTCGACGACTGTGGCTCCAAAGTCACGACATAGTCGCACAATAGATTCATGGCCTTTCTCTGCGGCAAACGCTGTAGCCTGGTCAATGTCGTGGACGCCCCAATTGCGACACAGGCAAACTATGGATTCGTGACCACCGTTTGCTGCACACACCATAGCCTGGTCGACGTCTGTGGCTCCCCATTCACGACATAGTCGTACTATATTTTTATTGCCACCGTATGCTGCCCAGTTTATGGATTGATCGAAATTGGTGACACCCCAATTACGACACAGGCGCATGTTGTTTTCTGACAATCACTTGCAGCCCATAACATAGCCGTGTCGAGATCCGTTGCTTCAAATTATCGACATAAATGAACGACTTCCTCATGAGCACATTTTGAGGCCCATACCATGAATTCTTTGATATCGACCTTGGCATAGTGGTGACACAATTTCATGACGTGTGTGTATGATCCCCGTTTGCAGCGATGTTCATAGCCTTTTGGATGTAAGTGACGCCGAGTTGTCGAGCCGTGTGCACCATAACGGTATGACCGCAAGTGGCAGCCATGGGAATGACTTTATTGGGAGAAAGCATATACTGCTCTGCAATAAAATCTTTCTTGCTGGGCTGCATTCGACCACCTATAACCAGTAGACTTATAGAACAATCTGTGTATGCACAGGAAATTCGGAAAGGGTCGATCCGTGACAACACACCGCTTGAGCAGCGGCAAGAATTTTAATGGTGTTATCGCCATTGTATATACTTTAGATCACATGTGTCTAATAAGCGTTCAAAACGAGCTTCCGCGTCATGGGCGCCGACTTGGGTGCTCGCCCTCGACTTGGGAAGATACTAGGTAGACAAGATATATACATACTCTAGACTCACGGATGGGAGATAGGGGTTGACCAATCAAATAGATGGAGAAAATAGACCACTCGGACAAATATGGAAAAAGCTGGACCAAAACCCGAATTGGTCCAGATCCTGTAGTTTATATACTACTAATGGTGTTGGTTGAGCAGTACAAGAGAGCATGGAGTGATATCAAACGGTTGGTGTCGAATGCCCCATTTCTTTCATTCTATAAGCCGCACAAGGAATTGACTCTCCAATGTGATGCATCACAAAATGGCTTAGGAGCTGCAGTTAGCCAGGACGAAAAGCCAATATACTTTGATTAAAGAGCATTAACACAGTCTGAGAGACAGTGCGCTCAAATAGAGAAAGAACAGCTAGCAATTGTATTCGCTTGTGAACATTTTGGTCAAAACATCCATGCTAAGCCATCTAAGGTGGAAACCGATCATAAACTGTTGGAAGCCTTATCTCAGAAGAATGTCATGGACATTCTAAAGCGCCTTCAAAGGATGCTGTTACGTCTACAGCGTTATCATCTACAGATAACATACAAAAGAGGAAGTGAGATGTATCTAGCTGACACATTGTCTCAAGCCTACATACCAGAAACAGGCGACCCTTTACGACAAAGTCAGTTTTGTCAGCATTTGGAGCAAGTTAACGCCATGGAAGATTGGTCAGTGAATGACGTTAAGCTCACTGCTTTCAACAAGCAACCACCCAGGATAGAGAGCATATGACAGTTGCTGAACTTACCAGAATTTCAGCCCACAAGTCGGAAAGAGGTCTCAGACGGTACTAAACGATATTTTCATTCTCGGCATGACTGTCGTCCCAGACGGTGTTGAACTATATCATAATTCTCGGCATGAACTGTCGATACAAGATGGACTCATTTTGAAGAGCGACGGAGTGCACGGTGATACCAACATCAATGAGAAGCGATGTGAAGAAGCAGATCCACAGATCACACACTGGAATGAAAGGTTGTCTAAGAAGGACTAGAGAATTGTATTACTGGCATGGAATGAATGTGAGAGATCTGATGGCACACTTTCTTGTCTGTGCCACATTTAAACAGAACAGCCACGGGTACCTTCAAAACTCCATGAAATTCCAAATTGTGTCTGGTCCAATGTTGGCATTGATCCGTTTGAGCTGAATGACATCAACTATGTCATCACAGTTGACTATTATTCGAGTTTCTTTAAAGTGGATAGACTGAAAGGGACATTGACTTCTACAGTAACCCACAAATTCAAGTGTCAGTTTGCCAGGAATGACATTAACCTTGTCCCCAGACTCACATGAGCCTGACAGTGTCCGATTCCCGTATGGCACTTTCAGCATCCAGTGAGTCTGGACTCACCGCGCCTACTTTCACACACTTACTTCACTAAGTGTTACTCCACGTCATAGCATTGCACCCACGTGACTAAATACTACCTACGTCACAAACTCAATTAGCTTATATCTATCTAATGTGTGACCCAGCAGATTGTGTATTACGCCCAAGCCTCCAAACAGCACATGGGGAGTCTCCACTGTGAGTGATTCACCAAGTTCACTGTCTCCAAATTCTCAAGACGACTTCGGCATGTAGAAAAGTGAACACTACGTTATCGTCCTACTCGTGTAATCTGACAAGCCTGTAAAGTCTAGTTACACAGCGATCCAGACTTCACGTGTAGTTCACTCGTTGTTTGTGCAGACAATAATGTCTTTTTCACCTAGGATGGCCCTGGAAACTTCAAGTTTACCCTCCGAAAAGTTGCCATAGTAATTATCGAAAACACGAAGAGCGGACTGCAATAACATGTCAATGTGTCTCTCGTTGCCATAATTGCGCGTCCTACTGACCGTTACAATAGAGTCTGCGCACTAGCAAGGGCGTGCAGATAGCGGATGTGCGACGAAGAAACGAGTGAACTGCATGCAAAGTCCGGATCGCTGTAACTAGACTTGGCAGGCTCGCCAGTCCACACGAGTATATAGGACAATAACGTAGGAATACACTCACCGTTGCACATGCTGAAGTTGTCTTGAGAATTTGGAGAGCGTGAATTTGGTGAATCACTCACCGTGGAGAGTCACCATGCGCTGTTTGGAGGCTTGGACGTGATACACAATCTGCTGGGTCATACATTACATAGATATAAGCTAATTGAGTTTATGACGTAAGCAGTATATTGTCACGGTTGGTGTTAAGGCTATGACGTGGGGTGACATTTAGTGAACTAAGTGGGTGAAAGTAGGTGCGGTGAGTCCAGATTCACGGAAAGCTGAGCGTCAAACTGGAACCGGACACTGCCTGTCTCACGTGAGTCTGTGGACGAGGCTAGCATGGCTTACCTGACGTTGTGGTAGGTTACAAATGGCCACAGTTCTATCACCAGAATTTTGATTTTGAAGGACTAGACATTTCATCATGTGGCATCATTACCCCGAAAAACCCCAGTCCAATGGGAAAGTATAAAATGCAGTAAAGACTTGCAAAGCAATTATGAAGAAGGCTGCCGAATCACACGGTGCTGTCTACCTAGCCCTGCTTGATGCTAGGAATACGACAGCAGAAAAATGCGAGCATCACCAGCACACCTTTATTTGGGAGGAGAACGAAGACACAGTTACCGACATCGCCTGCCCTGTTGAAACCAGGTACAATACCACCAGAACAAGTAGCAACACGACTGCAGAGCAGCAAAGAGGCATATTCTGAGCAGAACAACCGGAAAGCGAAAGCCTTACCACTACCGCAGCCAGTAGAATCAATTAGAATGAAGAGTCTTGGACATACTGTGTGGTCTCCTGCTACATGTGTGAAATTATATGGTCTTAGGTCATACCTAGTGGAATCTGGAGGTAGAAATATCGTAGGAATCGGAAACTATTACCGAAGTACCTCGGAAATCGACGAGTAGATCACTAAATTACTGCAGACACAGAAGATGACGATGCGACTGAACAGCCACACACAATACCATCCCTACCAACAACACCTACCAAAGAACATGCAATTGGAATCGAGGAACCAATCAATACAAAAACAACTCCAGAGTCGGCTAAGACTTTGAAAAAACTCAGAGGGAAGGATGTGACGATATTACGTAATAATAGATATTAAGACTAGACGAGTTTGCAGGCTTGAGTGTATAGTTTGCATGCAGTAGCCTAGCCTTGCCTTGTAATAACGTTGGGTTCAGTTCTAAAGAAGTAGTAAACGTTTCAGGAGCGTTACATATAGGTTTTTCTGTCTAAATTCCGCGACTTGTTGATGTTCTTTGTGCAGAAAATCGACTCCAAGAGACGAAGGTTGAAAGCGTTATACGGGAACCGGTAACTGCCAGGCTCGCGTGACTTTGGTGACCTAGGCTCCTGCTCACGAATGGCTCACCTAAATTATCCAGTAGCGGATTCAGCGGTGTGACTAGCATTGCTGCAGAAACAGCTTTATTGCACTCAGAATATCGAATCTACGAGATATAGATTTGATGATGGGTAGTGATAGGTTGAGCACGGTCTGGGCGCCCGAAGCTGACAGAGTGAGGAATCATCCGGGTACCACTGTTGATGACTGAAATAGACGAGGGTTTGGAGTTTGAAAGACACTGTTTGGCCCATAGAATGGACTTTTTGATAAAGTTAACTACACATCCGGGTATGAGCAGGAAATTGGCGTTTGAACAATACAGAATCTCTTACGGTTTATATTTTTTATTGATACACCTAGATGTAACAGGGGAAAGTTCAGACAGCCCTGAGCCTGTCAAGACTACATGCGGCAATGAACGTACGGAACAGCGTGATTTTGTATAGTAGACGAGAGTCAGCGTCTTGTTAATATCACTAATTAAGTCGCCTTGACCCTGCTCTAGAGTTGTAATGGTGCACCGTACAAATTGGTAGACTTAACGGTTGTTGTTTCCATGTTAATGGAGCACATTGTGTCTCAGACTAAAGTGCATGTGGCTCCAGACGAAAGAGAATGGCAATAAGTTATTAATTATGTACTAGTGACACACCTCGAGCTGCCAAGTCTCACGCTTTGAGCTCGAGTCTCACGCATTTCAGGTCTGTTTCGCGCTGTAACACATGCCTGTTTCATGTCACGAACACTACAAGCGTCTCCAAGAAGTTAGTAGTGGAGTGACTGAGTCTCATGGCCTGATGATTGGAGAGATAAATGAGCAGTACAAGACTAACAAAAGAGAGTAGACACTCACTCAGTGGACTCATTGACTCAGTGGACTTTCCTACTCAGTCGAAAAAGGCAATTTTCTATGAGTTTTTTCCCAACCATAGCTTACTATCACTGTGACTTGAACTCATAATCTTGATAGGGTCCGGATGTGAACAATCTAGCTATTAGACGACTTTCTTTTCACTAACCAACTGAGCTATAGCACCACACACACAAAACACACACAGGTACATGCACACACTCACATACACTCAAACACACTTCCTCTTCCTCCTCCTGTATTGCTTCCGTCCTAACGGCATCCTAGGGAGTGAATACATCCGGAACCTTGCAGTGTTGCAGGCTCACATCACAGTGATGGAGAGCTATGGCAGTGAAACGGACACAATACCACACACACACACACACACACACACACACACACACACACACACACACACACACACACACACACACACACACACACACACACACACACACACACACACACACACACACACACACACTGCTTACTCTTAGCTTTCCAGGAGTAGCTGCCCGAATGTAGATGTGAGTACTGTTGTCATTGCATGGTTTCTCAAACGGTTTGTAAGAGCAGTATGATAATATTTGCTCACCATCAATTTTCACCTAAAACATATTTAGTGGTTTCTCATTGAACATTTTAACTCAAATTTGAATTTCTTACAGCTACTTTGAAGTCATTTTCATTTGGTATGGTGGGGAAGCTAAACACGACTATTCCATCTTTGTCTGTTGAACGATAGTGGACGTTTCCAGCAACATCTCTAACGGTAAGCTTGATATTTTCTGCCGGCTTTCCAGATAAGTAAAGTATTTTTATCTACATAAAAACAATTATTCATCAATTAGAATTGCCCATTAGATTTGAAATTAGATATGTATTTGTTGTACATTATTTATTAGTTAATATTGTTATTTGTACAAGAGTTGTGTGCAAATAGACAAATTCACTAATCACTTGTTCTTACACTTCCTGTCACTGGTAGCCCTGGTTTGTAATATGGCTTCGTTGTCTCGCATTGAAGCGTGTAAGGGCTGTTTGTGAATTTTACAGAGAGGTCAGTTGTATTGAACGTTTTGCCTGTGGCCTGCTCGGTAACCGCAGCATAAATCCACAATTTTTGACCTAAAGGGTAAATTCCGTATCCTCTGTTTGGGGTTGAAATTCGTTTTGTTCCTCCTTCCTGTGATAAAGGATAAAGACAAATTGAGATCTCAGTTCTGTTATGTTGAATGCAAGTCTGATTACATGTGGACTGAGTCTGAAGACCTCATTATGAAATATGGTCACTTCACCAGTAGCGTCGTCCCAAGCGCCAAGTTTTGTAGCCACTGTTCCAACGACACCTTTACCATATGTGTACCTGTTGAACAAAGCAGCGTTTTTTGATATTAGCTTATATGGTTTAAAAGTAAAAGTGGTACATTGCTGTAACAGCAAAGTCTATGTTTTGCTGAGTTAACGTGACATAATTGGGCGGAATGATAGATATGATAAATCGTGGAAGAACTGTACAAAGAGAAGGCTGAATTTCCAATACAGTTTATGGCAATGATTACACTTACTGTAGTCTTGGACTTCAAAGTGAAAGCGGCTTGTCTCATTGTTCTAAATGGTCGCAGTGCCCATAGACAAAGAACCAAATTAATGTACCATGAGCTGTCTTACATGGATCCCATATTTTGCTGTAATTGTCCATTGCCCTAATAAAGGCCTCGGTCCAAGATCTATTTCGTGTCTGCGAATAACTGACAGACAGCATTGAGATAGTGACAACAAGTTCTCAGAAAGTGAAAAATTTACTTATATTGGATGTAGTTTCCAAGTCAAATCGATCAACAACAATTGTATCGGGATTCTGTAAGTAATAATATCTCTGTGCTATCATGTTAGAAAGATTGTGGTCATTCTCATTCTTACTTTTATTTCTATGACAACCTGTGCAAATAGCACAACAAAATTATTCAAAATATGAGTTGAAATTTACATTTACTTTTGCCAAATTTCTTGGAATGAGCTGACAGTTGACAGCCACAATTCGAAGATATACTAAAATTCATATATCATCGTTAACACTGACTAAATTGAGTAGACGATCAGTGTTGTATACCGCTGTCATCGCGTGTATAAATTGGTTTATCCGTTTGAATACACACAGTTAGTGACTTCCTAGACAGCACTACTCTCTTTCTTTGAACAAAAGACAGAGTAGGCGTGTCTATTTTAGCTTTTACGAAAACGTAAGATGGGGGAGGTTTGAAAATAGCTATCTTTTCCACCGATACAACAACAGTCGTTTCAGCTGTCCCACCTGAAGAGAACGACACCAAGAGCGTAAACAGATCTCCCACGTGTTAATGATAAGACACACAAGACGTTTGATACTGCACATGCATGTTGTAGCTAAATCTCTTACCATCAGGTACAGATATTATGGGACTTTTGTGGAGAGGTAGTCCACAAGGTAGTTCAACTTTGACTTGTACCGGTACAGTTTGACCTCCAAATCCATAGACGCCGACGACTACTTTGTACACTTCACCAACTTGCAGGACGCTAGGGGCGATAAGAATAACTCTAAAGAGAAATATAAATGAAAAAATGAAACAGTGGAAAACGACGGTGAAGTAGGCGTTACGAACTTCTGAGCATATGTGACCATTTGAAAGAGACCCAGCAAGGCTACAATGGAGCACTCTAGAAAGACCTTCATTGACGTAGATGCTCCTCTTCACGTTTTGTCAGAGCTTCATCCTGTTTCAAATATCTCATTATGCCAACGTTTGGACCAAACCTGATCATGTTTTGTTCTCCACATCCATGAGCAATTCGAAGTAAATCTATAATTCCTTTGTCTATCGACCATGATGCTTGAAAATAATTCACTAAAAACAGAAAAATTGAATTTGAATGTGCTGACTTCAGTGATCTGATTAATTGTGCTGGAAACATTGGCCCAGGCTTTCATTGTTCCAGGTATAAAGTCATCGGTTGGCGTCAATTTGAAATAGTGTTGTTCTACATTCGGATAGGGCCGACTTTCTGTCAACAAAATTTTTGGTTAATCATTAATGTATTACATAATCTTAACATTTGATTGATTACCTTGATGGTTGAGGCATTGCTGGCAGTTCATTCCCCATGCAATCCCTTGTTCACGTCTGAGATCACAGCACTCTGATTTCGTTGTATTGGCATTGCATGAGCTTGGTGTGCAGACGCCATCGTCACTTACGTGAGTGTAGAAACAACTTATGACTTCATTTTACAAATTAAAAAACTGAATTAAAATGTTACGTATACAAATATGCATACAAACTTTGAGTATAATTGCTCGTGCTGCAGCTGTTTCCCTTATCGACATTTAATCCTGTGATTTGATGTAAATATTTATGTAAAATATGTACTACAACGAGATATTGATTATACCTTGGGGTTCTAGCTTTGCACTGTAATAGTCTTCTCTTGTTATTCCTCTTTCCTGTAATCGTATGGAAAGTATAAAACAGAAATGGGATCGCAGAGCTGTCGTACCTCTATGTTCAAGCTAACGAAAACTCTTTCCGCTGTAAATGGATGAGCAATAAACTCTACTGTGATATCAAAAGTACCGACATCTAATGGAATTAAAGTTATCGGTACTGTGACGGCACCGTTTTGCTCCAAATGCAACGGTATTTTATCACTGTCTCGTCCTACACCCGCTTTGGTGCAGATGCTTTCCGGCACTTTGCGAAGACGAATGAAACCCTAAAATCACAAATATATCAATATCAATGACATCACGACAAAGTATCTAATGAACGGCAATGACCGTTTCTAGTTCTGAGAAAAGCGTTTTGGTTCTCATTTCTATGCAAAAATGCAAAGATAGTATCAAAAAATGTTAAATTACCAACAAACCTGATGGAATGCAGAATGCTAGAAAATAGTGTAGACACAATCGTTCTCGTGAGCAAGGCCACTCAGTTGAGAGTCTATTGGTATTGCTTAGTAATTCCCTTTGTCTTTGATTGCACTGTTCGGCAAGCAAAGAGTAAACTTCTTCGCTCTTTTCGTTATATTCAGTAAAAGGTTTCTGCTGAAGTTTTTTGCCCTCAGTTTTGCAGCATTCTATATGATAAATTGATTAAAATAGAACAATCTAGAATAGATAATTTGGTGCATGTATATGTGGAGAGCAAATACCTAATGTTGAATCTTCAGTGGCAGATCGCTTCGATCGTTCTCGACATTTAGCACCTATTGTATACGTAAACTTGAAAATGGAGTACGGAAGAATTGGCAATCAGATAAACTGTCGACTTGCCTGCTTCTTGGTCCTTATTTGACAGCCGAGTGTTTGATATTATGCCTATACCGTTTGCCTAAAGATACAAACGTTAGACACATATGTTAAATTTCGTATTACTGTGTTACTGTGTACTTCAAACAGTCCAGCTGTTGTATAGTTTGTGATGGGACAAGTCAGATCGTATTGCTCCAGTTCATCAAACACCTTAAACATAAATGATTTAACTAACGACACAGTAACAACACAGACACGGTGACCAACAAACTCTGCGTGTTCATGTTGATACCTTAGCAGACGTCAACCTACTGTCGTTATTCAGCATGTATAGTCCTACATCAACAGCCAGGAGAGCAATGTCAGAATGCGGCTTTGCACTTATGGTTAGTTTCAGTTGTGAACAAGGCTCTACGATATGATCACCGCGTAGACGGACCTAAAAACATGTTTATGGTTGCAAGAGCATAAGAAACATCCAAAATTGTCGATTGCTCACATTGCTTGGAAACATGGGCTCTACGTGCATTGTCTTTGCGTCAGAAACAAACGAATCGCATTTTGATTCGTAAAAGTAAGCCAACAGATGGAACTTGGTGGACCACGACTCTTTAATTTCGATTTGAAATAGCGTGAATTCAGTGTTTACAGACAACGTAGTTGACCACTGAATGATTCCTCGCGCAATAACGATAAGTGTGACGGCAATAGGCTAAAGATCAAAAGAGACACAAACATTTTTCACACACACATACACACGCACCCACATACACCCACACACATGCACACACACATGCACACGCATGCACACACACATGCACACGCATGCACACACACACACACACACACACACACACACACACACACACACACACACACACACACATGTACACGCACACGCAAGCACATATACATACACGCTTTCCAGGTGTGTAGCATATTATAGAACTGTACCTGATTGCTGCTAACAGGTTTTAGAACTACCTCAAAGCCTGTTGATTTGGGCTAAACAGAGAAATGTGTTTATTGCAAACGCTTTGACAAACAAGCAGTAAACAGACTTTTAGCAAATCTTTCATTGGTACTCTGATTAGGATGGTACTAGAGATGGAACAAAGAGGAGTCAGAAGCTTCTTTGGACAAACAGTAAAGGTTTGCTTGCTTCCAGCTCTGACCTGCAGCAACTGCATTAATTGACGAGTTTATAAAATATGCAGTCCAATTAATACCGATAGACTAACACGGATGCCAGTAGATGGCGGATTCAACGTGAATTTGGCGATGCCAAAACCATCGGTCACCGCGTTGTTTATTTCATTGTCGGTACGAAACTCAACAAGAACGTTTGCAGCTGGATATTTCCAACCACGCTTCACTCTCACCTGCAACGTTATGCTGTAAAACACAACCACAAAACCACAACTTAATTTCTTAATATGTGTTCCATACCCATCCTTGCAAA
This sequence comes from Corticium candelabrum, assembly GCF_963422355.1. Taxonomy (NCBI): domain Eukaryota; kingdom Metazoa; phylum Porifera; class Homoscleromorpha; order Homosclerophorida; family Plakinidae; genus Corticium; species Corticium candelabrum. The sequence continues at coordinate 10,358,049 of NC_085086.1, read as the reverse complement.
ATCTGATGTGGTTGGTAGAATACATTGTCTGGATCACACTCGATTTCAAATTCGGTGTTGGAAAACTTTGTTGATATGTCCGTGGCGTTGCGCTTGTCCCCAGTGGTAAATTCAGATATTGACGCAAATATGTAGAGTCTCCGACCAAAAGGAAATGCTCCATATCTTTCTTTTGTAAAGAAAACCTTTTTAACGCCTTGTCCTTAAAGAAATTTTAATGCGTAAATCAGAAATTTTGAAATTAAAATAATTATGTTTTGTTAAATAATTTTAATAAACTGTTTTTATATCTTGTAAAATTGAGAAATAAATTGTAAAGAGCTAAAATACTTATGTATATTTTAAAATATTAATATTTAGAATTGATGTTATTAAAATAGTAAGTATTAATTTAAAATTAATTAACGTATGTTTCGAATGAGTTTTTAATAGTTAGAATCACTAACATTAACGAATCGTTTATACAAGTACTTTAATCATAATTGGTCTCGCCTAGCCAGACCACTCTCTTCTCACCATCTGATAGGTGCTTCCCGCCTTTTGAGATAGCGATGGAGCGGTCTGGCTCCGCGAGACCAGGTCATAATAGCATTGTTTTATAATGATCATTTAGGCTTCTCTTTTACGTTACTTTTATTTGTCTTTAATGTAACATTACCTCAGAGTCCAGATTAGAATTTTGTTTGTAAAACAAAACTGCACTGTCAGAAGATTCATCGAACACACCAACTTGCACAGACAATGTTCCCTGCACTCCTTTTTCATACGAATATCTACAGTAACAAAAACATCCCAGAGACGGCCGGGCACACATTCAACTTGAAATACTACTACTTTGAAACAACTGTGAATTCGATATTGTCTTGATCTGGTAGAATGTATTCAGGAGGATTAATTCGAATGTCAAATCTGGGAAGAACTGCACAAAGTTTGCAGTCAGACGCCAAGCAATAGAACCTGCCGGATTGTACAGATACCACAATTCACTACGTCAAAATGATATTCAGTCGATATAGTTTCCTAATAATGAATTCATGCAAAATATAATAATTGATAGCCAATACATTCAACATATTTCAATTACCTTAATGCCATACTTGGCTACAATCGTCCATTTCCCGCTTGCAGGCTTT
>NC_085086.1:10314416-10354416 GCF_963422355.1 Corticium candelabrum | reverse complement strand
AAACCGACTGGATTTTTCCACTCTGGCGGCGCTTCCTTAGCAAGACGTTTACATTGTGCACGACGTTTCGTAGTGTCAGGTGACATTGGTTAGTAGAAAGGCGTTGTAGAATTGCAGAGCTCGTCATGTGTTGGTTTTGTTCCAGACACGACCATGGCCACGTATCTCGATATCTAGAGCGTCAACACACACATCAAAGCAACTGTCTCACCCCAGACGCAGAGTGGATTGCAGTCCTCGATGCGCTGCCATCGCCAGTACTTCTGGTTTCGTACCGCCTTTCAGCGGGGCACGAGTAGTTAAAAATTAAAATAAAACATTTTGAGAAAATGATGGGTATATACGTAGGAATGATGGGTATGTACTTAATCATGGTCATCTCCTACATCACAATCTGGTACTGTGAGTGTCACATACAACTGCTGCGTTTAATTAAAGTAATTAATTTAGGTAAAAAGATTGTGATGTAGGAGATGAGGATGATTAAGTACATACAGATCCCTACATACCCATCATTTTATCAATGTTTTCTTTATTTTCTTAAAGAAATGTGGATAGCACGTGTTTGAATACTTTTGTATGGGCGGCCATTTTAAAGTCGTCGCATTCCTACACATGTACGTAATCAAATTCTACATCCTGTCACACCAATGATATTAACTTAAGTAGCTTTCGATTGGACTTTGGCGTTGTTCTAGCCACTCTACTTGTCGACATTGCGATTTTAGACCGCTGTCAAGCGTTGATACTAGAGACATTACGCTAAGGAGCGCTCATTAAAATCTATTTAGTCTCGCGCAGCCAGCTCCTTCCGTTTTTGATTTCCGTTGGCCGAGAGTAATTAATAGATTAAGTTATTAAGGGAATAGAGGTCAAATGGCACATCAGAAATGGCACGTGCAGGGCATCCTACGTCTTTGAAGGTGTACACAGGTTCCCAGTTGAAGCTGCAATGCTTCATATGCCTCTACTTCAATGCATTGGACTGCTGCCTATACGTACTGCAGTGTTATTTGCGACGCTATGCATTTGTTTCCTTTAATCGACAGCGCCACAAAGTACAGTTGCACCGGCGTCGGAAGCGGCGGTATGTAGCCTCGTCCCCACTCTCTCACGCGCTAGTCTTGTCCGCCTGGATTTGTTATACGGGCACCGGACAAGAGCAGCGCGAGGGAGTCTGGGGTCGGGGCTAAGGGCATTTAGGGCTGAAGCCGAAGTCCCCTCGCTCAGTGCAGGAATTGAAATATTCTTGAAATTTGCAAATTTGTTTACGGTCGGGAAAGCGAGGTAGTTTTGCGTACACATGATGATATCCACCTTCTACATCCACGGTCTACATCCACGGTTAAACTCCCCGCCTCCGCCCCCGCTCGATCGTGAACATCTTCCTACGCCACGTCACTGCCTCTGTAATTTGTGACTGACACTAATGAATGTGCACTACAGTGCAAACCCTCCGTGTGCAGTATAGTCAGTGTAACTGTAAAAGAGCGCGAGCGGCACGCAATTAGAAGGACTTGAGAACGACGCTGACATCCGGTCACGTATTATTTCAATCAGCGATCACGAATTACGCTGCCGTTGCCTAGCAAATCGTGGCGTTACTATACCTAGTGTTCGCGGTACCGAACCATTCAGACGTATTGCATCCGGGACAGCAATCAACATGTATCCGTGACCCTTTCCCACCGTCCGTATGTCGAGTAGTTGGAGGGACTGCCTAAGCAAGACTGAAAAATTCTGAATATCAGTGTACGACACATGTAGATTCTCCAAGCCTTTGCTATTATTAGACTGCGTGTAGGACTATACTCCGCCCTCTTTTCCACGACGCTCCGCCCTTTTGTTATTGTTATTTCTACCGACGTAACTATTCTATTGTGTAATAGTAGAATCTATGATTGATCATACCCTTGCGACTCGGGCGCAGAGTGGAGGCGCGCGCCCTCGACGAGGTAAGATAGCTAGATGGTTGCTTCGTGGGAACTAGATAGCCAAGATGTAATCGATGAGTTATAACCACGAAATGGAGCATTTGTGCCAAGTCTCACGGAAGCCGAGGTTGTGGTAAGAATGACTTCGTGCGGCCTCGAAGTTGCGTGAGTTGTCCAGACCCGGTCTAGTCTATAGACTACTATCAGTAAGTTGAGCATGATGTACTCTAGAAATATCAGTGAGCGAAATATTGAATCGACCGACTGTGGATTTAGACGTCTAACATAGAGGCATTTTGCTATAACTGATTCGTTCTTTACACATTAGCGCAACTACATATTATACAACATCTGCGTTTCCTTGCACTTCACAACTGCATGTCATTGTGCTAATTATAATTAGCATCTACATGAATACTTTTCTAGGTACCTAGATCTTTTAACGTAGAGATTCAAAGAAATAAAATTCACACGCAAAAGTGTCGATAGCACCTATCTCTACACAAAACAAGGTAGCATACGTTAATTGACCTATCATTTTCTCATTGCTTGCTTGGTTTCAGTTCTCTAGACAAGCCGTTGTTTGTTGAAGATGAGTCGTTCATCGAAGCATTTTCCAGTCTTGCTCGTATTGTTACTTTTCATGGTTACGTACACCGCAGGCTGGGGACGCAGACGCAGGTCTTTACCGCGTCCTCCTCCTCCTCCGGCACCGCCGCCACATTGTTCTAGTTGTTCTCATGGCAAATGTGTTGGCAACCCAGGATATTGTTCCTGTGACAGTGGATGGTACGGAGGTGATTGCAGTCATCCCCAGTGTAGCTCTGGCTGCTACAATGGCAAGTGCACCAATCCAAACAGATGCAGTTGCAGTGAAGGCTGGTCTGGTTCCACATGCCGCACGTCTGTATGCTCGCAAGGATGCAGTCAAGGAACATGCATAGCTCCCAATTACTGTCGCTGCAGCTCAGGATGGAGTGGCAGAGCATGCAACAGTCCTCTTTGCACCGGTGGATGTTTGAATGGTGGAACTTGTCAGTATCCCAACACGTGTACATGCTTGACTGAATTCACGGGTCCCAACTGCGAAGTTCGATTGTGCAACAATTTTGAAGCTCCTGCAAATGGCTCAGCTGAATGCAAAGTTGACCTTATCACTTCACGATATCTTTGTGATGTCGGTTGCCGTGTCGGTTATGCGTTTCCGGTCGAGCAACAGCCAAGTAGTCTCCAAATTTGTGATAAAGAGGGAAGATTTACACAAGAAACAGCTAACAAAGAGATTCCAGATTGCACTGAAAAAGGTCCAGTTGACTTAGCAATAAACCTAACAGTGCAGTCTAACTTTCCAGTAGCTTGCAACGAAACATCTCAATTTGACTGGGAAGAAATCAAAAGAAATGCGTTAGAAGCCATATCTTACAGATTCTGCTTGTCGGCAGATGGATGCAAGGATCTCGTGACTTCTTTGATAGACTACAAGTGCCACCCAGAAGAAAACGTTGTTAGCCAGGAGTGCCCTTATCAACAGCAAACACCTACCGCTGCAACTGATACTCCCAAGATGATTATCACTCTTATCTTTCAGGTGTTCGTCAACACTAATGTGTCGGGTTCTTCTCTCGGAACCGAAGATTTGTTTGTCTTTGAGAAGAGATTAGAAAATGCCTTTGAATCTACTTCTCGCACCGTCAGCGAGCAACCAATATCCATACGACTGACACGTCTAGAAACCACTGTAGACATTGTATCAGAATCAATTCAAAGCTCCAAAATTGAGATGAAGTGCAAGGAAGGAGAAATTCTAGTAAATTCAAGCTGCCTCATCTGCTCCAGGGGTACATTTTACAATAACGTAACTCATGTTTGCGAACCGTGTCCTCTGGCCACATATCAAGAAATGGAAGGTCAAAATTATTGTAGCAGGTGTTCTGAAGGACTGACGACTAGACTTACTGGCACCAAGAGCAGCAACGGTTGCAAGTCTTTGTGCCCTCCAGGATTCTACTCAAGCAACGGCTACCAACCATGCACTCAGTGCCCAGATCCCGGCACACAGTCTAGAGCGGGACAGACTAGTTGTGTATGAGACTCTCACGCGTGCATGCATATATGAGACTCTTAGCAAATTGCGCTGGTTTTGCTAATGAGTACGGTTGTGTGTCATTGTTAGACATTGTGTGGTTTGAGCAGTTCATTGATGTAGTGTTTTTGTGTTTGCTGTTACTGTTGACAAGGTCCTAGACTGGACTATATACACGTTGCATGGATCATCGAATAAGCAAAATAGGAAATTGACGGAATGGTGTCATCCTTACACCTGGATAGGTGTAATTTTTGTGAAACCTATCAAACACCAAAAGGCGTACCCAGATGTCTAGGTTCACAGCAAATTAACACCATCAGATGGTGTAAAGCTATCACCATGTAGTTTGGTGTAATGCTGACTCCGGGATCAGGCGCTCCAGAGTACTCACTGCATGCGCGACCCAGCCCTGGAATGCATCCGAATATTCCCAGGAATCACCCCTGTCGGTGAGGCAGCTAAAATCGCCCTGCAATAACCGTAACGCTAATTCTAACCCTAAGTATAGAGACAGCAAAAAATCGTCTCTCTAAACAGTGCAGACATCTTGGCATTAACGTGCGTAGAGAATAGCCTGCACACATTAAGAATTTCGGTGTTATACCGCGCTCCGTTAATAGCAGAGCATATAAGAGACCAAACAAACTTAACCCATGGATGTGTTGAAGAGATTTCCGTTCTGTGTGCTACAATAATGCATGATTGGCATAGTGCTTGAGCCTTCCTTGCTTCTAGTACTTGAACGTATTTTAATTATTGTTTTGCATACACAATTGTTCTGCAACGGTTTCTTATGTTATCTACACTTCAACTGGTGCTACAATTTTCAAGGCCCTCTAATCGTTTAGTTAACTAAGTAATTGTTGAATATAGTAAGTGATTGATTGAGAGGCACAATTATTTTAAACACGAAAAGTTTCCTTAGGACATATACATCAACACACACTTTCTGCTGTATTGAGCTGTCTACAGAAGCAACGCCACTCTAGTGTCGGGGCCGCGTTTGCACACTGATAAAAAAGTAGGTGTAGCAGTAACACTAAACTGGCAAGAATTCCGTGAAACTATCTAAACACAATTGCAGTGCATATTTTACACCACTACTTGATGTAACCGAAGCACCTCAAATGCGGTGTCTAGGTAGCCTTGCAAGCCAGGTTCTTCACGAGATTGTGCAATTCCGATAAGAGCTCCTCCTCCTAGCGTGACTCACGTGCATTTAGTAGCGACTGTGGGGAAGAGCCTGGCTTACAAGGGTATACTATATAGCTTCGCAAGCCAAGCCTTTCGTATTCACTTTGGGACCTCATGTGTTGTTGGCGCCAGCTTGCACTTGAGAGGAGGTGCTTGATTTGTTGACCGGACAAACATTATATCCTGTAGTCTTCCTTCATAGCAAAAGCAGACGCAAATAACACCTACATCTACCACAACTTTAGCACACTGAATTTGGGGAGACGGACTAGGGAAGCTAAAGCAGAGCTAATAAGTTCTTGTACGCGTGTCGTGTGACCGACTAAGCGTTGTCTGTCTTGTGTGCTTTCTAGCACAAGTCACTTCTTTCACATACGTTGGGATTCTCTGTTAGGCTGTTGAAATATCGATAAAATCCGGATACGCAGTCTCTCTTTGCCTTTTTCGCACACTGGCTCTTGAACTTCTTCTCACAGCTCCTCTTTTGGTTGCCTTTTTTGTTGCGGCATTTCTTTTTGATACAATCTTTCTCACTTGTCTTTAAGCAACCTGCATCGTACTTTGGGACAGTAACCGGCCACTCTTCAATAAGTGAATTTTGATCAAGAATAAATTTTTCTCCGTCTAGACCCATGATGTGGTAGACATTGCCTACACGAAACTTGGCTGACATTTTGCAGACTTCTTGCATCCAAAACAGAACTGTGTCGTTAACTTTAAGATCGTTCCTGCCCGGTTTCAGAATCTGTGCAGAAACCAATCTTAGCTTAAGTTACACATGCTGCTAAAAGTTTGACACTTTACTTGTTCAATTTTACATTTGTGCTTGATCCACGTATTCTTCTTTTCTATTGCTTTTACTTTGACTTTGTATGCTGCAAGTACAAAACATATTACTTACATATAATGTATTGAAGGATTTTGAAATTTTTTAAATTTGGAAGTCTAGCAGATCTATTTATGTAAAGCGATGCAGAGATAGTTGTAAAAGTGTAATCCTTATTTTAATAGATTTTTGTTTAGAGCATGATAAATAATTAACCTTTTTGAATGCCATGCAACCAAGATTTAGGTGCCAATAGTCATGGAATTTTAAATATATAGTTTTGTAATATAAAAAATTTATTAAAGTTTTTTAATTATACGTATATCAGTAATTTCTTTGAAATAATTGATATATCATACTGGTAAATAAGAATTCTTTTGCTTACCGTATTGATGATGGTTGCAAACATTGCAAAGACGATTGTCAATATCCTTGATCTTTGGACAAAGGCCTTTACAAAGCAAGACAACGTTAATGGTACGTTGATTCCAGACCATCAGCTCCATTTTACCTGCACCACATATGCATATTGGATCTTGAACCGATGACTCACCAAGTGTAGATTGTTCACACCCAATTAGTGCTAATGTTGCACTGGCACCAGAAGGTGAATAGAATTTCGAGCATTTAGTGTCTGCAATTATGTGTTTGATATAATAACTGTTTTTGAAACAATACAATAATTTTTACCTGGGTCAGACTTCTCAAATACTTTAGCTTCCACTGGTGCGACATGAGAAACAATATACTTCTTTGTAGCCTTGAATTCGATGCATGTCGCTGTGTATGAATTTATCTTAAAATACAACTTGATCAACAACACACTAAAACGTAAGATAACGCAGTCTTACTTCTTCCAAGTAAAACGTTACAAATCTCGAATTTAATTCATAATCGAGGCTCAAAACTTGACTAAGCTGTAATTTTAAAAAGAAATTGATTGTTTACTCATCAAACGTTAGAAGAAAATTTCACCTCTTTTAGGCAAGAGGGGTCCGGAAACGGATCTCCACCTTCGCAAGCTTTAAACCCAGTCGGTATTTCTATTTCCATGATAGACATGCCAGTTCCAAATCTGCCCTTATATCTACAAATACGTCTTTTCAAATGGTTTGCAATAATATATATATATTGATAACCATACTTTGCGCAGGCTTTTATGAGGAGGTCTTTAGACTTTTTGCTTTCAAACTTAGCTGTGACCGTGAAATCAAAGCTACAGTCTTCAGCTTCCAAATCAGGAACGTTGTAGCTAACTTGCACCTAGCACAAGATTCATGTAACTACAATGTCTAATATTTTATCTATACATTATTGCACTTACTTGTACCAATCCAAGACCGGTTCCTTCAGTTTTCACTCTGATTATACCATCTTTGATTGGTATCTAATCAAATGAAATAGGAAATACAAGTAAAGCGTCCGCTTTGTTGTGCTAGTTTTAGGTAGTAATTTGTGACTTATTTAATCAAAGAAGTAGTTAGGTTAGTGCTAGTGTTTCATCAATCATTAAATTGTGATGCGTTGCTCTCACGTATAGTTGTTGGTCAACGTCTCTGTTGTTGTTATCTATTGTAACAACATGTTCAAAGCTGTCGTCCAAATCCGTCACAGTCACTCTCATATTGCGATCCTGCGTTAGATACGATGCAAAATCGGCTAGGCACTTTAGCGCTATGGTTGTGTCCTAGACAATATAACAAATCATAGCAATATTTTAATACATTTTTTCAGAACGTGTGACTAGATGTATTCTTACTTGAGTTGTCCTAAAAGCTCCTCGTCCATTGCGTGCAGTGTTTACCCATTTGGCAATGGGTCTAGCACAGTCGACATTGTTCTGCGCAATATATGCGCACAGCATGTATGATGTTATTTCAATCGATTCGGCTCTGGGAGGAGTAAGTTGAGTAGAATTTCCAACCCAGTATTTCATTCCATATCCTAGAGTTAAAGAGTATTACGCCTGTCCCACAAACTCAATTTCAATTTATCACTTCGTATGGAAGATCTCATAAGTTCATTCAAAAGAGTACTTCTCGCCTCCTCGCTGCAATTACAGGTTGTGCAGTTCGCACAAGCTAGTACAAGGGCATAATAGACTACAGCTTTTGTGTGTTCATCAGTGACGCGTCCGGCTGTCACTTCGTTCTCTAGAAAAGCTACTGCTTCACAAATTCCATCTTTTACAGCCTAATTTAGACACTTTTCATTTCTAATTCAATTTCTTTTTTTTGAAATTTTACTTGTGGTATTCTGTACTTAGGCTGATGACAGCACTCGAGAAGGCTAACGACAACGTAAGAAGTGAGAGAAGCAGGTGTTTGACGATGCCGTCCCTGTAAAATGTCAACATTTATTTTACTTGTTTCGAAAATAGAATTCAAATTATAAAGATAGAGGTGTGTTACAAACAGGAGGTATTATGTTAATAGAAAGATGACGGTGTTGGATTGCGTTGTGTATGGACGAGCATTACGAACAGCATAAGGCATCGATGCTTTATCTGTTCTTGCTGTTAACAGGTGTGATTTATGGTAAATGTGGCAGCAATTAGGGAGCAAGTTAAAAGTAGGTTTGATGATTGCAGCCATCTTTGAGTTGTAAAATTGTAATGCTTGAACCTCTAGAATATCATTTTGTTTTTATGGTCTTTGTTACTAGGTCAATCTTTCATAAATATGTCTTGTTTTCACAATATTAGTTAAAGAATATAAAAGTAAAAAATAGACAGTAAAACGTAAAGTATTAGTGAAACATGAGTATAGCAGGTGATCTTGTAGAGAGTCTTGCATACCCTTATGAAGTCTTTAACAAGTCCACCTTCGTAAAATTCTCCAGACGTGTTTTGACGGTTCAGCAAAAAGTTTTGTGCGCCCGTGATTACCCTGGGATCGATGTGTATGAGATCCAATGCACCACACATTGTCCTGAGCACGAATGCTGTTAGCCAGGTCACAGTCACATGTCTCTTACTTGTTGCAAAACCGCCTTCGCTTGTCCTGAAATTTAACTGATGCTGATAAGCTACAGTCACACACCTCGTTTATACTTCATTACAACAACATGGTGCTCTAAAGTTGCAAACATCGTCTTATCAGAAATAGTCTTCTCAAAGTTTCAGCTTTGTTCAGCCTGCGACTGTGCTTGAGATACTTTATTACTGCGACGTTGGGCCCAAACTTGATCATGTTCTCTTCTCCAGGTCCTCCTGGTATTTTGAGCATATTTCTGACATTGTACTGAATTGGTATGGTACCTTCAAGGTACTTTCCTAGAGGATGTAGAAATTGTATATGAAAGTACAACATGTATGTGTTGACGGATAACAGAGAAAGGATAGCTGAAAATAGAATTTGAAAATACAGACAGAAATATATCAAAGAAATCCGATAAAGATTTACAATAAAATATTTCATATTAGATAGACAATAAGAGCTGATGTTAACACTGCATCCTTTCTAATACCTGTTACTGATACAGAAACATTGGCGGAACCGGGAATAGAATTAGAAGGGAGCCGTATTCTGAAATAATTTTCCTGAAATCCACGCCTTCCTTCTGTGTCTTCGCTTTCTCGAGTCTCTGTATTAGAACAATTAACACAATGCTGACAATATTATATATTTTTTATTATTTGACTACCTGAAGCTCTAGGACATGGCTCACACAATTCACCCCAACCGACACTCAACTGTTTCTTTTTCAAATCGCAGCATTCATCTTTCGTATACAATTCGGGAAGTCTGTTGCTGCAACTCCTATCTTCGGCGAGAACATGATAGCATGGTCCTTCAGTAAAATCTAAATAGGGCCATTAGAGCATCCACGATTAGATCCTATATCTATTGCCAGATGATATACCAGGAGTGTTGCGGCGAAATCGGATATCACATTTATGATCGACATTAACACCTTTACGGGAAAGAAAAATGTATTTAGAAACAATACATGGCACAAATATTACCTGATGGATCTAGCTCAGCACTCATTGAGTAATCCCTTGTTACTCCTTCATACTAATTAATATAGAAACATAAAAATTATAATGGAATTTCTAATTTTGAGTAAATCATCATACTTCTACTTTCAAAACTTGAGTAACTTGATCTCCTATATTGACGAAACCAAAACTTATTAGTTGAACTGTTAGTTCAATGTCTCCAACATCTAGAGGAATCACTGGGAAAAGAACTGTCTCAGTCGCGTTTGTCCCTAGAGTAAATCTTCTTTCCTCTCCTGATGATCCAAGACCGGCTGTAGTGCAAAGACTATAAGGAATCTTGACCATTTTCATTAAAACCTAAATGGAAATACTGATAGCTAGACGGTTTAATAATGTTTGTTCCATAATGTCACTTAAACCTCTTTTTGCTCTCCGTAGTTGTATGCTGTACAAGGTATTGAGACTTGCTCTTGCCTTCTCACAGAGAACGGAAGATCGCATTCCACAAAAAGTTTTTTGAACACAGCTAATTCGACTTCTTTAGCCACCCCAAAACCATTATTTGACAAGGTGAGTCCATGAAAAATCCAAGTGGTAATCGAATGAGGCAATATAACGTCCTTAGTAATTCTCCCACTTTGTCTACAAATTTCAATCAATTGTAAAGTGTATTCTGACTGTGCGCGTGCGTGCGCGCGCGTATGTTTGTGTATGTTTGTGTGTGTGTGTGTGTGTGTGTGTGTGTGTGTGTGTGTGTGTGTGTGTGTGTGTGTGTGTGATACAATGCAAGTGCATATGTAGATGTAATATTTATTAATATCTTGCCCTGAATTCATGACATCTTTGACCAACCACACGTGAGGAAAATAGCTTCTTTCTTGTATAAATATAATTCCCTGAGAGGTACTTGCTCCTTGGCTTAGTATTGTTCTATACCTCAAATCTAGTAATTAGACGGCGGCAGCCAAAAATATAAACCTAAGGTAAACAACCAGCTAACAAATATGATGATTTACTTGCAGGAACGCAGTAACTCAAGTATTCTTTAATGCATTGCTCTGTTAGTTCACAAGTAAAATTGTGACGTCGACTGTTTTCTTCTGATGTGCTGACTTCTTTCAGTTTTCTATTACACGCGTTTGCCAAGTCGTCCAAAGTTTTATTGTCAACGTCGGTTTGTTCGGTAATATGGCCACCAGTTTGATTTCCAAAACGTTCACAGCAACCTTAACAGAATGCATTAAGAGAATTCATGCTAATTAAAATCCACGCTGTGTTTCTACTTAGTTCGGTTTCATGAACGCTTCGTTTCTTTTGAGTAGTAATGACAGGACATTCTCTTCCTATAGATTTCATTAAGATATTACAATAGCTGTTTAGTTTGTCAGCTAAAGCATACTCTGCAATATACTGTTAATTAATAATTTGATTATTAGATACTGCAGTCACACTTAGTTTGTTAAGAATTATTGTATTTTGCAGTCTTACTTGTTCTAGGGCTAGTTACAAAGTCCATATTTGTGACGGCTGTCAAGCCAAATGCCTATACAAAATAGAAGTGCTAGTTTAATTCTTGAAAGATTCTCAAATGCAGTAAATCATAATTGTATTGTAATGTTTGGCCCATGGAGAGATAATTTGTGATATCATTATAGTAATCTAAAGTTATGGAATTTATGATTTCTACTTTGCGTTTAAGTAGAAATGTACATGAAATTGGCAACATTTTTGTCCCTTTTTCTAAAATATGCGATTTTGTTTGAGATTTACTGAACTTTTAACACACAACCAATAACGATAATTGTTCACTATGTCAACAATAAATGATTGATTAATTGATTAAGATTTACTTACGTCAAATATCGTCGAAGATTTTTGAATGTTTCGTTTGCATGACAAGTCATAAACTGCACGCTTCTCAAACAACTAGAAAGAAGAAGTCTTAAAATCTCGAGCCTCACAAACGTATTGGTTGTTCTTGCCTGTTCTCTTGTGAGCTTGTTCTTGTTATTCAAAGCGTACAAGCCTTTGTCAACAGCCAACAGTGCAACATCAGAGTCTATTCCAGTAAAAACTTCTAATTTCATAGGACTTCCAGGTGTTAAGGTTGTTCCCCCACGCAATAACGGAGTAACAACAATCTGTAAATAACTTCGCATTTTATTTAAACTCATGATTTTATGTACATTTGTGTACGTCGTTTTGAAACTTTTGTTCTACCAGCACGGTAAGAGCATCGGCAACAACGGTTTTACATATTTCGTCGTAGTAATAAGCAATGATGTGAAACTTGTCAGACCACTTTTTCTGTACGTCGACAGTAAATGATGCCGGGTTATTAAAAGCAGGAAAGCTAGTTCGCCACATGATGTGTCCATAGGCCATCACCAAAACTGTTAGTGTTCTCTGAAACAAAAAGATCAATTCAAGTGATCACAATATGCAAAAAGTTTGTCTTGCCTTTTGAAACTTTTCCTGCTGTTGTGAGATTTCAAAAGTTGCCTGGCCAACCTACATCATGATGTTACAGAGATAACCTCTACTCTTTACAGAGATTTCGAGTTAAAATTAAACGAGAACTTTATGATAATTATAATGGTTGCATGAACAGAAAAACAAATGTCAGCACGTAAACGCGCGCGCGCACACACACACGCACACTCACGCACGCACACGCACACACACACACACACACACACACACACACACACACACACACCACACACACACACGCACACACACACACACACACACACACACACACACACACACACAAACAAACAAACAAAAGAAACCATACACACGACTCACGAATGGCTAACATAAGTATCCAGTAACCTATTCAGCGGTAAGACTAGTGTTGCCACAGAAACAACCTTATGGCACTCGGAATATCGAATCTATGAGTTCCATATTTGATGATAGTAGTATATCTAGCGTCAACCTGCCTTTCCTCCATATTTCGCATCCTCTTGGGGTCTTCGCACCCCGTTCGGGGATTCTCAGCCCCTCGAGTCTGCGAAAATATGGGGTAGGAGTAGGTGTGGCACTTTGTATGGCCAGATATACTACTAGAACTCGTACAACCAAATAGGTAGCGCACACCATGGGGTACCGACGACTCTGCAATCAGTACTAAATTCTTCTTTATTAACCATAATTCTCGTGTTCATCTTCGATTATAACTGAGTAGTTTCTAAAATTTTCTAGGAATGTCTGCGAATATTGAGAACTTAGCAAAAGACATCAACAATTCTCGTTTAACTTACGGCTATAAAGCACGGTTCACAGTATTGACGCTGAAGCTCAGCTGAGCGTCAACATAAAAAACACCGCCTTGACACAGGCGGCATCCTTTGATGTTGACGCTTACCCTAACGCTGGAATATGATTTATTTCTATTTTACCGTCAGCGTCAACGTCGGCGTCAGCGTCGTAATGTGAACCGGGCTTAAGAAGGTGTTTTTCTGAACGTTTTCTATGACCGTCTGCGAGTATTGAGTACTTAGCAGCATATGGAGTTTTGTACTATTATAATCGCTCCGTATATAAGGGGCAAAGGGCTATCGCCGCTGTATGATGCGCCCACTGTCTATAGAGAAAGTTGCGCTCTATTAGACAAAAAGCATCTCTATTATATAGCAACATATTTGTGTGCGGTGCTCTATCGACAAAGTTGGGCCGTGTTAGGCAACTAACCTACTCTATTGTATAAGCACAGAGTTGTCTGATTAGGCCTCAGTAACTTAATGCGATCGGAGGGTCATCCTCCAAATCCGTTGTTTTAACAACGATCAAAGATCTACGAAGTGGGCAAAAGACATCGGGCTCGAAAGAGTCTTTCGCCTGCGCAAAGCATAACTCGTGCAACTCATCTCCAAAGTTAGAGACCTTGAGAATGCACTGAGAATTTAACGCGCCTGTCAAGCTGGGCTATATTCGTCACTGCGCGGAACCGTCAACGATAGGGTCAAGTCGAATTGCAAAAAATTTGAGACGAGGTCGATGCTTCGAGCCAAAAAGTCAGTCAAGACATACAAAATCCACGATACCGCTTGGCTCTCATAACAAGACTTATCCCAATTATGACAATAACCACTAGCATAGCACATCGCGTAGAAAGGTGCCGGTCTGTTGAAAAAACTAGACGGTCAACAAGAACGAGTGACCAAAGGGCGTAGAACGGTTACTTTAGATGTAGACTATATTCTTACCGAATTAATGATAGAAAAGCTGACCCTCCACGCTCAGACGGCATTGTACTACCTCACCCATTCCTACACCTACCGAATTCAAAATATCAAACATGGTAGCGTGATGTTGTTTAGCAAAAACGTATCCATTAACAAGAGAATAAGTCAGCTCTAACAAGTCCGCTACTGGATAGCCAAACAAGAACAAGCCAGACTCACCACAGACAACGTAGATCGTCACAACTCCAAGTGGGTGTTTGTATGATTTATCAAAGTCCAACTGTCCGTCGTCTAGACACGAGAAGTCCTACTCGGTACAGGATCCCTACCAGAATGGCTGCAGGAAAAGAAGGGCCTCGTTGCTCTGGACGCGTGGAATAAAAAGCTATGTCAGTTTTGCTGTCTTGCTCTACACGAAAGGGTGCGAGCAGATCGCAATACTACCAAAGACAGAGAGATCGACAAATCCTTCTACAATGAGCTGCTCCTCCATGTCTCCAAGACCAATCGAGACAATCTCGACTAAATCGGAAAACATTTCAAGTTGGGTATTTACATGTACCAGCCGATCGAGCAAGTATGTCACTTGAAACGACAACCCGCCCACTATCCCGACACGATAATCATCGGAATGTTTGAGCAGTATGACTTCTATGTCAAAGATATCAAGAAGGTGGCCCGACTCTATGTGTGTGGTTATTGCTCTCATTCTTTCATCAAGTCTTCGGACCTTTAACAACACGGCGATCGGTGCACCCAACGTGTCACAAAGATCGTCTGCCCAGGTGACAAAGTAGACAAACCATAGTCGGCTTACGAGAAAGCGTTCTACCCCAAACAAAACGCGAGCACGATTTGTTGGCTTGAGTACGAAAGCCAGCAGGACGGCGTCCACATCCTTCACGCCCAATGCGGTCATGATGGCGAGCGCTGGATCGCAGGCGCTCCATTCGACGAGATGGCCAGTCGAAATGTATTTCAATTCCACCACTGCTGTTGGCACGGATGTCCCAAACATCAATCCGATACAAGGTTGTAAGAACAGACAGTCGCACGAGAATAAGCAATTCGAGAAGCCGGATTCGATCTCGAGGTCGTGTGGAAATGTGAGATACCAAAAGCCGCTAAACATTTTCCGATGTCAGTACCGCAAAACGAAGCTTATCCACACGCCATCATGCACGAATTCGAATCCTATCTCGACAAGAGACAGGCCCGCTCACCCACAACGACACTACATTTCGAAACCGAACACATTCCAGAATCGGTCTCTTTACGCGACATGCTACAATCCTCCACCCATCTATGCAACCCCGACCCAAGCAACTATTTGAAGAATTTTTCGATGAGCTCCAGAGACGAACAGAACGGATACGAGAAGCCGTTCGTCAACGATATCTTTCCAGATCTCGAATATGTGCCAACCAAACAAAATAATCAAATCCAAGAGTGTTCCGACAAAGTGCCAGTGCTAGGGTTCAATTTTGGAAAATTCGATATGAACGTCATACGAAAGCAGCTTGAGAGTACAATCACCGACATAGCCAAAAGATCAATGTGGCCAAAAGGGCCAACCAGACCATGTTTCTGCTAATTCCCAATTCCGATTCCGAAACGTATTGAACTACCTTACGCCGGGCACCAGCTAGGACGAATGGGTCAAAGCCTACGACTGCCGACTGCAGAAAAGCTGGTTTACCTACGAGTGCTTCAACAGTTCCAACAAACTGCAATACCCTGGACTACCCGACTATACAGATTGGTACTCGAAACTAAAAAAACCAGTACCCGCTTGCCCTCTAAGAGTGGAAATCGTGCAAGCGCACATTACGAGAACGAGAGATGATCACATTTGCTGATTGGTTGCAAAACTACAGGGATGTCGATGTCGAATCTTTTGTAAAAGCAGTCACCAAGATAAGAAAATTTATCATCGGTATGGGTCGACATCTTTAAAGACGCCGTCTCACTTTCAGGTGTGTCCCTACAGTTTCTACTCTGAGGCAACCATAAACAACGCAAAACACCAGCCCTCTTCGCGGTTAGCAACGAGCTCTACACATGCTAAATTTGTGGTTACAGGCGGCTCAAGTCTGATGTCCAAGAATTATCACTAGACTGGAGCCACGCGTATTATATCCCATCAATATGACGACGGCCGCCGTTGTCAAAATTTTGTGCAATTTGATGTCAATGCCCTATACCTCTGGACAATGTCCAATGGAAAGGCCTGTGGACCAGGAGAGGTCCAACACTACGACAAACCCCACGTGTCAAACCATTCCTTGATAAACGGCTCGCGGGGAAATAGTTTGGTTTCGCAGAAGCAGACATTCGAGTCCCACCACAATTCCGCGAAAAGAATTTAGAGACGTGTCGCCTATTACGCAATTGAAAAGTGGACAAGGTCGACTTCCACCAAGACATGTTGGACTATCTACAACGCACCGATAGAGAACGCATGCAAACGAAAAACAGTGCTTGGTATCATGTTTGCTAACAAAATTCTTCTGCATGCTTCCATGCTCCGATGGCACATCGGACACCGTCTAGAGGACACCGCCGTATATCGGACACGGTCTAGAGGACACCGCCGTATATCGCACGATCGAGTACAACGCTAAGAAGATATTCGAGTAGTTTGTGAAACAGGTCACCGAGGCGAGACGCAACAGAGATGTCGACAAAGTAAAGGCCCAAAGCCTACGGTAAACTCGTAGAAGCATTAGAGCGCCATACCAACGCCACCTACACCAAAGATAAAAACGTCGTCGATCGAACTATGAGAAGCCCCTGGCTTGATGCTTCTGGGTACGAGGAAATAGACGACGCCTACTAGCTGCATTCGCAAAAATCTTGGCTCACGATCAGACCTCCATTCCAAGTGGGCATCGCGGTGTACCAACTCGCCAAACTATGGATGCTCGAGTTCTACCACAACTTCTTCGACAAGTACGTGGATCGTCGCGACTTTGAGTTGATCCAGATAGACACCTATAGTCTGTGACTATATCTACCATGACCCTAGACGAAGCGGTGCGACCACAACTGGTGCCAGACTTTCAGAGTCATCACCAAAAATGGCTGGCTTGGAAGCAATGGAGCAATCGAACCCCAGGTCTCTAGAGGGATCACAGGCCATCGCCTATGCAACAAATGCTATTACGTGGACGATAGATCCGGTCAAAAGAACAAAGCCTCCACTAAAGGAATGAGCAAGAAGCACACTGATATCACCTGATGGCGCTACGTCTCGACTCTCCAAGGTTGAAACGACCATGCGCAGAATCGAGGATTCCGAATGGAGGGAGGATGTATGAAGACGTACCTGCAAAATATAATCTGTCTCAGCGCTTACTATGACAAACGCCGAGGTGCCTGATGGAAATCACAAAGAACTTACATACCAATCGCTATCAAGCCAAAGATACTTGATATCCTCGACGACCGAACCTCTACGCAATTATTTCAAAAGATAGTGTTGGAGTTGAGGAAAAATCTTCTGCAGAGTCTCCTCGATATCGGAAGAATCTAAGACAACCATTCGTCTGTAAATTAGCTATAAATGGATTAAAAATTCGTCGACAGTTCGAAGTTGTAGTTTTACAGTCAGTTTGAAAAACAACACTTTCAATTCGTACAACTCTTTGGCGAGTTTATCGTATATTTATTTGTCAATGAATCTTCTCCAGAAACAATTCCAGATTACAGCAGCCACCAACATCCATCTACCACGACCAAAGAAAGGTTTTCATCACTCAAGCGGCGGACCTCCAGACTAAGGGTCGTACCTTCTCGTATGGTGACACATACATGACTTGTATATATGGGTATATATAAACATTATAGTAAAGTCTCACTCACATCCGAACAAGGTCTTGGAAAGTCGACTTTGAACTTTTTATAGTACTTTCTACTTAGTTTGTCCGAAATGAGAAAACACACATCGGTAACGAGGTCGTTCAATCGGTTGAGTTCAAAGAGCAGAATATCCTCATAGAACTCTTTTCTCGAAGAAATCCTTTCAATGAGTTCAACTCTTTCTGGTAGATGGTGTAAGCAAATCGACAGGCCTCCACCTTAATTAAGAATGATTCTTCTTTATGGTCAGTGAGTGCAGAACTGCACCCAAACCAGCCACACTGATCCCGATGGAATTCACAAAGACCCCAGGGTGGCACCCACATCCCCCAACCAGCGGAAATCACGTGTAGCGCCAGGTCTTTGCGTTTAGAACACCTAAATATTTTTCTATAACCCAACATCGGTTGTGGTATATGAAGTATAGCTGTGTGAACATACGAATATTACTCTCTGACAGATCGTCGTCGATGTGATTGAAATTGATAACTGGAGCCATCTCTTTATACTAGGGTTAGATATTTTACGACGTTTTCAACTTATCCGAGTCTTGCCCAATATCTCTTAGCTGGTTGCCAAGAAATAGAAACGATTGAATGTTGTTATGATTATAGTCTAAATTGCTAGGTTGTCTGCTGGAATAAGACTATCTAATTTCATCTTGACATTGTTTACAACAACGACAATGGCATTCCAATTATTTTGAATTTTATCTCCATTTTTTCAACCCTAACCAACTTGTTTTCGACAGCATCTATTCTTGTCAGCAATTTATCGATAATCTAATGATGACCTTCTATAATACATTATCTCATTGTAGTCGGGTCCATTTCCATTAGTTCACCCGTTATCAACTGTTTATTTTCTCTCGCAAATTAGCGTCCCCAATCGGACGTAGTTTTTAACGCCTTGACGTTACGAACGATTTTCAGCAATTCGTCGATCTCCCTGTTCATTCTAAACTTGTTTATTGACATTATATATAAACGCTATATATAGAGATTTCATAAAATAGATCTCATTAATTTCGACGACGGACATCGAGGCGAGCCGAAAGACAATTTGCATTTCCTACTCTCCGACTGTTATTACTTCGTGGTAAAGCTAACGAGATGTGGAAAGAGACAACATTGTTTTGTAACATGTTGATGAGGTGAATGAATCCCAACGAGTCGATCATCTACACTATTAATCCTAACCAAGAAAAATATGATGCTACAGGACTTTTACGATTTGTGGGAGACTGAGGGAGTGAAATAAAATTCCAAATTCGCCAACGAGAAGAGGTGATACCCGTCGAAGAACTGGACGGCAACCCTAGCAAGGTGGTGGTGTTTGACGAAATAAGAAATAACAGCAGTCACATGAAACCCATCGAGGGATACTTTTCCTGTCCAGAAACCGTAACTGCAATTATATCTACCTCACCCAGAGCTACTACGACATCCCGAATATATACGTCGAAATAACGAAGCCTTTTGTCTCTTTTACGGAATGACCACCAAGGTATCCGAGACATAGCAGACAATGACAGAAAGGCCATCGGCAAGAAACAGTTTGCCGATACCTATACGAAGGCAACGCGCGAACCTCATTCATTCATGCTATACGACAAGACAAGCAAACACATACCAGAGCTGTATCGTTGCAGATCCGATACATTCTATATACCACTATAACTAGTTACTGTAACTATATTTTTTAATGTAACCCTAAACTATGGCATGGCATTCGCGCAAGTGAAGAGCGTGCCAGAGCGTAAAGCTTTGATCGATAAATTTCTCAAGAATAGAGAGATTCCTAAGAACCGTATCATCAACGAGAAAATCGGCAAACTGTGTTTTCAGGAAGATGTAGCTTGATACTTGCAACAACCCATCAAAGGAGAGTAGAGCAGACAGCAATATAAATTGATATCGAAATTACAAGAGGTTCAGCAAGCTCTGGCAACAACGCAGGTCGTCATCGTCGATGCTATCTCAATCTACTACCTCGCATTGCAGCCATTGAGGAAGCCCCACCACCTCCTGCGTTGCCGGCCCCCACCGCAGCAGCCGCGATAATAGCACGAGATATCTTGCCAGAGACAGCTGCACCAAAGGCATCGAAAACACGAAAGACAGTCACTGCAGTCGATATAGATAAAGACCTAGACTCAAAGGTTTTGAAAGATACATGCTTTCACTCCTTCTGAGATAGGGAAAGATAAAGATAAAGATAAAGATAAACTAGCCTAAATTATTACGTTACAACAGTATGTTGGTATTGAATTAAAATCGCTTGGTCCTATTAAGAAAGTTAAAACACGAGAAAGACAAGCATTTATTTGCACAGCCATAAATACCTTACAAAAATACCATAAATGATTGAAGGATATCGAAGGCAATTTAAATGACATGGTGATCAATCACAAGCCCACCACTCGCACGAAGCCTATTCTACCGAGACAGCCAGGGAGGGTAGAGGGCACACGTCAAAGATCCCTTACAAATTCACATCGGAATCCACCTTTGGAGATCTGTACATCGATCCCTTCAACTGGCAAAGATGAGATTGGAAGCCTACAAAGGTGACGAGTAGGTCGTATCGAGAAAGATAAATACAGAGCTGTTGGAGCTGTTGACCAAACGATTCAAGACAAAAATTACGGAAAGCGGTAGAGCCCTCAAACCCTGGAACAAACTGGTCGAGCTCTCCGGTCTTCCCGTTATCAAACGATCCATGAAGTACCGCCCGCATGCCCCTGAAATCAAATATTACAAGTGCCCGGACAAACTCTGGTGTCGCTTGGAAGTTCTCATCGCTAGCAAAGATGCGGGTAACGAGAACATTACTCTGCACCACGAGATCGTGGAGGTCATCGACGGGTTTTTGAAGGATGCCATCATCAGCGAAAAAGACTACAAAAAGAGCTCTATGATCAACTTGAAATACGTACGAAAGCGATGCGTATGGAATTCAAACTTGCCATTCTACAAATCGTGATGGCTGTTTGAAGAAATAACGATAGAGTGTTGAGCGACATCGCTTTGGATTATGCAACTCGATTGTATCGGAAGAAAGAGTTTACACGAGCTAAGTAATTGTATATATGCTATATTCGCGAAAAGAAAGAGGAAACCTTATCTAATTCTGTATATAGTGCCATGGGTAAAACGATTCTAGCATTAGACAGTGCTCGTGGAAGAGGATCGAGTTCCAACCTCACCGTAGAACTAGATCCACTACTTAGCCTCGACAAATATGTCGTTTATTAATTGACATTGATCTCCAGTGAAATATGGTATTCGTGGTATAATATCACAACGGCCAACAATCTGTTCAGTGCCACAACGGTTCAAGGTGGGAGTCTGTTCCGATACCACCAGGTGTTTAAAATATTACCGCTTCAACTTGGAAATGAAACGATTGATAAAAACGAACGATGAGGACGAAGACGGTGTTTCCGTACCACCCAAATACAATACCTTAAATCACGAATAATTCTTGCTAATGGTGACAAAATCTATTTTGCACTCAAAAATGGGTTGAGCGATCTATTGGGATTCGAGGCAGAGGTCTTGGGAAAAATCAAACAAGTAAACATCACCTTCATCCACTCGTTGTTGATACGATGCTCCTCGTATCCTCCAGCTACCTCAACGGGAGTCTCGGTAATGTCATGCTTCTCTGTTGACCAACCACTGGGATCGCTCCTCTTCATCAAACCAAATAATTTGATATACAGTAGAACGGGTGAGTGAGAACAACTATCCAATATCACCATGCGCATGACCGACCAGGATGAAATTCCAATCGAATTCAACGGACGGAGAACGACGTTCTTACTCCACATCAAATCTAATTATCCTATAGGTATAGCGGCAACGATGCTGTACAGACGCAATCTTTTGTATCGTAAGAAAATCGTACGGGATCTCTCCTTGGCAACGTGTTGGATGTTGCCAAGACCGTATTGAAAACAGAGTCCAAGATAGTGTTGGACAAAGGAAAAAGGATTTGCTGAGACAGGGTAGGGAGAAGCCTCTGGATACAGGTAAAGATCTAGTCAAATATGTACTTGAGGGCAATAGACCTGCCTTGTTTGGACGCAATTGGCTAAAGCAGATCAGGCTACATTGGCCCCTGATGCACATCGAGACGAAGCCGACGCTCGAACATCTCTCTTACAGACATACTAACGTTTTCTCACAAGGACTGGGCTGTTTGAGGGGCATCAAAGCAAAGATTCGCTAACACAAGATAGTCAACCACGGTTTTGGCAGGCACGGCCAGTAGACTTAGCTCGCAAGCCAGCAGTAGAGCGAGAACTGGACAAATTGGAAAAAGAGGGGGTGGTGAAACAGGTACCTTACAGCGAATGAGCCGCATCCATCGTGACGCCTGTCAAGAAGGACGGCCTGGTCCGTGTATTTGGTGACTTTAAAGTCACATTTGATTCACAACTGGATGGAGAAGCATACCCTCTACCACGAATCGACGAGATCTTTGCTAATCTGAGCGGGCAAACACATTATAGCACAATAGGTTTGAGGCAAGCATATCTCCAGATGGAGCTCGATAAACAGTCCAGCCATGCCTAAAAGTGAACCCGCAAAAAGGATTGTACCAGCAGCAGCGGTTAACGTTTGGGGTTGCGTCAGCATCTACTATCTGCAGCGAGTCAAGGAACAAATTCTGCAAGGAATTCGTGGAGTACAGTGCTACCTGGATGACATTATTCTGAGGGGCACAACCATAGAGCAACATTTGCACACTCTTGACGCGGTGTTGGAGCGACATCACAAGTATGGATTGAAGGCGAATAAAACCAAGTGCAAATTATTGCAAGATACCGTGGAGTATTGTGGTCACGTTATCTCTTTCATCGAACTCCATCAGGTGGACTAGAAAGTACAAACTATCACCCAGATGCCTAGGCCACAAGAGATTACACAGCTGAGATCGTTTCTTGGCATGGTCTAGTACAACGCCAAATTTCTACCTAACTAGCTAGTCAGCTGAAACCATTATGCCAACTGCTTCAGGAGGATACAAAGTGGACATGGAAGAGAGAACAAGAGAACTGTTTCAAAGCTGTCAAAGACCTGCTAATACAGGATCGTGTACTTACACATTTTGATCCAGATCTTCCTGTAATCTTGGCGTGCGACAGCTATTCTTACGGGCTGGGTGCAGTTACGGCCTGGGTGCAGTTCTCTCTCAGCGGATCCCAAACGGTAGCGAACGGCCAATCGCATACGCATCAAAATTCTTTAGCAAGGCAGAGCGGCAGTATGCACAAATTGAACGAGAGGCGCTTGCTCTTTTTTGGGAAGTACGGGAATTCCAGATGTATAAAAAGGGCGACCGATCACAAACCGTTGAGGTAAAGGATGGCTCCCAGTAAGCCGGGTCCCGTGACAGCAGCTTCCAGAATACAGCGCTGGTGCCTGTTTTGGGGGGCTTTCCACTATCAAATTGAATTCATGACCACTCATTAACACGCAAACTGTGTCGGTCTTTGTCGACTACCGCTAGAAACCGAATCAAGCGGGACGACGAAGGAGGAAGATGAGGTTACGCTTCTACTACTGATAATGGGTAGTGATAGGGTGAGCACTTTTAGTCTCGCGTAGCCAGGCTGTTTCCGACGCGTCATACTTCCGGAAGAAATGTTGTTGTTTTCGACGCGGCGGAAAGGGGTCTGGCTACGCGAAATTAGAGCACGGTCTGGGCGCCCGAATCCTAACGAGAAAACATCCACGACCACTGTTGATGACTG
Organism: Corticium candelabrum; assembly: GCF_963422355.1. NCBI lineage: Eukaryota > Metazoa > Porifera > Homoscleromorpha > Homosclerophorida > Plakinidae > Corticium > Corticium candelabrum. The sequence continues at coordinate 10,330,612 of NC_085086.1, read as the reverse complement.
GAAGAGGGCGAAAGTTTGGTATCTAAATAAAATGTTTCGTTAATAGAATGGTTGTTTTTTTCGGAGTAATCCGGAAAAAGTAATCCGGGAACTGGTATCATTAATAAATATCAATAACTTACAATTATCTGTCTGACCACGCGTTGGCACCAATCCTCTGAAATGGTACCAGGAGATGGCACAAGGAGCGGTAGCATCGGTACTAGCGGGTCTTCCATCTCCCATGCCTAGCGGAGGCAAATTGGGCAAGAAATGGCGCAAATGGCGCAAGAAATTTGAAATCTACTTGAAGGCAACGAGACAAGCCGATTGCAAGACCCCTATCTGACGTTAAAACGTCTCTTCTTTTACTTGCAATTGGCTCAGATAGAAAAGGAGATCTGTGAAGGTCTCTCTTTCAAAAACGACGAGGACAAAGAGAAGTATGACGTTATTCTGAACAAATTCAAGACGTTCTACGCCCCAAAGGTAAACATTACCTGTGAGCGATATAAGTTCTTTACACGTTCTCAAGAAGAAGGTGAATGGATAGATCGTTACGCAACCGCCCTCCATAGTCTCGCGCGTACATGGAAGTTTGGGGATATACGGGACTTACTCATACGCGACCGCATAGTTCTGGGTGTTAAAAATCCGCGTTTGTCCAAACGACTTCTTGCAGCGGGTGATCCTGATCTACAGAAGACTCTGGAGATGTATCGAGCTGAAGAAGGTTTTTTAGCGCAAACACATGGTATGTCAGCTAATGTGTATGCGAAGACTGTGAGTAAGGTGTCGTTTATGGAATGCCAAGAAGATGAATCTGATGAGGACTCTGGAGCAACCCTAGTAGCAGCAGTCAATCGACAGCGACAAAGGTCAAGTAGTGGAGTGAAGAAGTGTTACCGGTGTGGCAGAAACCATCCTGCTAGAAGATGCCCGGCATGGGGAAAGACATGTGGAAAGTGTCGAAGATCAATTCATTTTGCAGAGAGGTGTAAAACGAAGATAGTAAATGCACTTTCGGTATCAGAGGAATCAGTTTTCAACATTGACGTACATGGAAATACGGATACAGAAGGAACACCGGCACAGCTACCAGACAATGAACTAAATTGCAGACAGTCTATATACACTAGGGATGCTCACAACAGAGGAAAAATATCAGTCTGTTTGGAAAGTTCCCTAGATCATCAATGGTACATCTGTTGCATTTAAAGTTGATACGGCTGTTGAGGTCAGTGTGTTACCTAGAGCAGTTTATGATTGGCTACATCAACGTCCAAATTGCATACATCAAAGGCAAGACTATTACCTTATGGATCGTCACAACCAATTCCTATTGATGGACAGTGTGTTTGTCTAGTATCTCTGGACAATGGGATGCAGCGCCACTTGAGATTCCAAGTAGTATCGTGTCAGGATTAGACCCTCCTAGGACTGAGAGCATCTGAACACCTAGGTCTATTCAACAGGGTGGCTACAATGCAGGTCAAGAGCACGAACAGCTAACCGTGGTTGGAAGGAGCAGCGGTACCTGATGACAATATTGAGAAAGACCCAGTGGAAGCACAGTACAGAGACGTGTTTGAAGGGCTCGGTCATCTCACATCTTATCAGTACAAGATTTCACTCAAAAGTGGATCTAAACCATATGCTGTCACAACACCGCGACACATTCCACTGCCCTACCACCAGAAATTAAAGGAGGATATAAATCGTATGAAAACCCTAGGGGTGCTTTAAGAGATCACAGAGTCTACTGAGTGGACAAGCCCAATGGTGGTAGTACCGAAACCCAATGGAGATGTCAGAATTTGTGTATGCTACTCACACCTCAACCAATCAGTGAATAGGGAACAGTATCAACTGCCTACGCCTGAGGAAATATTCGCCAAATTAAGAGGAGCCAAATACTTCACGACCCAAGATGCATAATCAGGATATGGCAGGTCCCCTTAGTGAAGGAGAGTTCAAACCTAACCACTTTCCTGACACCACATGGACTATTTATATTTATGCGTCTCCCATTTGAACTTAACTCAGGATCCGAAATATTTCACAGAGCGATGTCAAACATGCTTGAAGGAATTGATGGTGCCATTTGCTACGTTGACGATGTTCTGATCTGGAGAAGCACAAAGGAAGAACATGATCGGCGTCTGCATCAAGTTTTAACCCAATGCCGCCCGCGAGGACAGCGGTTGAATTCTTCCAAATGTAAATTTCGAGCTTCGCAAGTGAAATATTTTGGCCATAACATCACATCAGAAGGTGTCCAACCGGATGCAACAAAGTTACAAGCGTTGCTTTCAATAGCAACCCAATCTCCCGTGAGGAGTTGAGGCGATTCAATGGGATGGTAGCATTTTTGAAAAAATTTCTTCCAAATCTTTCGGAGGTGACATGACCCATTCGTGACGCACTAAAGGAGGACTTGGAACGGTATTAGGGTCCAACGCAGGAAGCTGCATTTGGTAGACTCAAGAAATTATTGGCAAGCGCACCAGTGTTGGCATTATATTCACCTACGGCCCCAACGATGGTATCTGCAGATGCCTCTTCCTATGGAATAGGAGCCGTATTGATGCAAGAGCAAAAGGAGGGAACACGTGCGAGAATAGCATATGCCTCGGAAACCCTAACTGAAGCGGAGAAACGATATAGCCAGATAGAAAAGGAAGGCCTTGCTATTACTTGGGCATGCGAAAGGTTTGAGCAATACCCATCGGTTCGACTAAAGGCCTTCATACTGGAAACTGATCATAAACCCTTGCTGCCGATAATGAATGGCAAGGACATCAACCAGTGTCCACCAAGGCTACAGAGATTAAAGATTCGACTTACCCGTTTTCATTATCATGTGCAGTATGTACCAAGAAAAGACTTGACAGTAGCAGATGCCTTGTCTCGTTGCCCGATGGGAAACACAGGCAACAATATGGCAAACAACATTGAAACCTACATCAGTGCAGTAACTCTAGCTGGAATTCCTGCTTCTGATGCACTGTTAGCTGATATTCGTCAAGCTACAGAAAAGGACGCACAACTATCGAAGATATTGGAATATATACGTGAGAGATGGCCCAACTCAAAAAATACGAATGGAACCGATTGTACGTCAGTTTTTGAATTGCTAGCATATTTCAGTTTTGTAAATGGTGTTCTGCTAAGGGGAGATCAAATTCTCATGCCCAAGAAATTACAGAAAGAGATGTTGAACAAAGCCTATGAAGGACACTTGGGAGCCGCGAAGTCCAAGGCAAGGGCCCGCGAGCGTATATGGTGGCAGGGTATGAATAAGGCAATTGATGACATGATCGATCGATGTGAAGTGTGTGCTCAATTTCGTCACCAACAAAAAGAGAACCCGTAAAGTCCACATACCTTCCCGATCATCCTTGGCAACAGGTAGCCTCAGACATCTTTCACTGTGGGGAAAAGGCGACAGTTTGCTGGTAGACTATTATTCTCGCTATCCTGAAATTCGACTGTTACGAGATCACAGTACAGCGGGAGTCATTACTGCTTGCAAAGATATGTTTGCTTGCCATGACATTCCAGTCCACTCCATCAGCGACAAGGGCCCTCAGTACGTAAACAGGGAATTTCGGACATTTGCTCGCACGTACAGATTCAATCACTCAACCTCTTCTCCACGACACCCGCAAGGCAATATTCATGCGGAACGCACGGTTCAAACGCTCTAGACTCTAATGCAGAAGTCGTCTTATGCTGGCAGTAAGTTGTATTTGGCACTCTTGGCTCTACGTACCAGCCCAAATAGCATCACTGGTGTATCCCTAGCTGAACTACTCATGGGAAGACGATTGCGTTCGCGTATTCCAGTGTTGCCAGAGGCTCTGGTACCAAGCATATCTGATATATCTGTAGTTCGTGAACAGGATTGCCAAAGCAAGCAATGCCAAGCACAATATTACAATAGGCGTCATGGGACGAAGCGTCTGTCAGTCCTGGCCCAAGGCAATCGCCTGCTAGTCTGGGATATGAATACTCGCAACTGCAGAATAACAGCTACTATGATTAAGAAGATGGGGGCCCGTTCATACTTGATACAGTTGAACAATGGACGGAAGCTGCGTCGAAATCGACACCAGCTACAGGTACGGCTAAAGGGGGTGAGCGAGATCAATCTGAATAAAGAAATCGATTATGACAGCTTTGACGATGACCAGATCAGGGACAAGGAAGAGGAGGTAACTTCAGGAGGAAAAGAGGTGCAAGAGGAGTCGGGAACCAACATGAATAGCAACCACTCCAGCAAAGATGGAACTATCACAACTCAAAGGGAAGGACAGTGAAGGATCAAACTTGAAAGAAGGACTATGCAAAATAGAGTAATTGACTTGTAGATAGAACTCTAGGTATTGCTTGAAGAGGTACTACTTGGCGTGTACTGTTGTGTTTTGGTTATTCTAGTCTTGGGTTGTGGTGGGAGATGTAGAGTAAGTAATCCGGGAACTGGGATCAGTAATAAATATCAATAACGTACAGTTGTCTGTCTGACCACTCGTTGGCACCAATCCTCTTACAGTTTCGGGAAAGACAACGAAACATCCAGGTATGAGCAGGCAATTGGGGTTTAAACAATACTAAAGAATCTCTGACGGTTTACATTTTTATTGCTAAACTCAGATGTAGCAGGGGAAAGTGCAGACAGCCCTCAGCCGGTCTAGGCTGCAGGCGGCAATAAACGTACCAAACAGCGTGATTTTGTTCAGTAGTTTTAAACAAGAGTCAGCATCAAGTTAATATCAAATAATTACATCGTGTTACCTTTAGTGACTCTGCTATAAAGTTGTAATCGTGTACCAGGGGCGTACGCAGAGGGGGTTCGAGGGGGTTCGGACGAACCCCCTCTAGGCGGTAGGTAATGGCGGAATTCGAATTAGGCAATGCCGCATGAGCGCAACTACACAGCACCATTACATATGGGGACAGCAGAAGACACAACGAGACTCCCGATTTTGGATACATTGAAATTATCTGTAAAAAATAATATAAATCTATAAAGTAGTACAGCACTTAACTTTTCGGCAACTTAGTTACGAACCCCCTCTAGAGAAATCCTGCGTACGCCCCTGTGTACCGTGACAAAAGGTTGCAGTTTTCATAGTAATGGAGCAAATTGTGTCCCAGACTAAATTGAATATGGCTCCAGACGAAAGAGAATGGCAATTAAGTTATTAATTATATATATGTACTAGTGACAGATCTCTAGCTACGAAGTCTCACGCATTTCCGGTCTGTTTCACACCCTAACGCATGCCTCCTTAGATCTCACAAACACTTCAAGCCTCTCAAAAAGGTAGGAGTGGAGTGACCGAGTCCCATGGCCTGATCGATGATTGGAGAAACAGGATAAGCAGTACAAGACTAACAAAAGAGAGTAGACACTCAGTGGACTACATTCACTCAGTCGAGTTTTTCCTCTCAGTTGAAAAAGGCAATTGTGTGTGAGCTTCTTGCCCAGCCACAGCTTGCCATCACTGTACTTAATCTCAAACTCAGATAGGTCTCGGGTGTAATCACTCTAGCCATTAGACGACTCTCTATTCTCTAAACAACTGAGCTATAAATCCACACACACACACACACACACACACATACACACACACACACACACACACACACACACACACACACACACACACACACACACACACACATGCAGGCACCCACACTCTCACAAACCATCATACACCTACATACCTCATATTTACACCCACACCCAAACCTACACCTACATCCACCCAACCCACCCACTTAGCTACGCATGCACTTACTCAACCACTGACTCTTGAACAGACCGACCCACACTTGGATAGGCCTACCCACACTTGAACAGACGCACCGACTCACAAATACGCACACACCCAAAGTGACAGACACCTAAACAAATGACATCTACACACACACAGTAGGTGTGTTCACACTATGGTTTGCAAACAGTGGTGTGTTATGTTTTGATTTGAGTGATACCAGGAAATATATTAGCATACAGTACAAACTTGTGCTCAGACTGGACTGGGTTTGATTACCTGGTTTGTCAACCTAGCACGCTATTGTGATCCATTGTTTGTGCGGGAGTCTCTAGACATGGTGTCTGACAACAGAGTTAGAATACTCTGGATGACAAACGACACAACAGTTCGGTACTCTGTGCTAGCACTGCGCTGGCGACGAAAACGACGTCATCTGTCATCTTGCACGCGCGATATTCTTGCTGTCGACGCCCTGTTTGTAGCAGCATCCACCACAGTAAGACGATGATTTCCACTGCTACTCTCGTAGCTATGCGCTAGGCACACTTCTACTCTGGTTACTAGGCGCTAAACAGCTAGGAATGTTTGATAGCTCTAAACCAGACTCAAGTAACCGCAAACCTACCTTTGCAAGAACGGTTTGCAAACCCAGAGCAAACCAGCATTCGATGGAGCATGTGCAACGTTAACACTAACCCAATTCCAATTATGATAACAAGCTCAAACCAGGCTCGTAAACCAGAGTGTGAACACACCTATTGACACACACACACACACACACACACACACACACACACACACACACACACACACACACACACACACACACACACACACACATACACACACACACACACACACACACACACACACACACACACACACACACACACACACACAATGCTTACTCTTAGCTTTCCAGGAGTAGCTGACCGGATGTAGATGTGAGTACTGTTCTCATTGCATGGTTTCTCAAACGGTTTGTAAGAGCAGTGTGATAATATTTGCTCACCAGCAATTCTCACCTAAAATATTTATTGGTTTATCATTGAACATGCTAACTCCAAGTTGAATTTCTTACAGATACTTTGAAGTCATTTTCATTTGGTATGGTGGGGAAGCTAAACACGACTATTCCATCTTTGTCTGTTGAACGATCATGGACGTTTCCAGCAACATCTCTGACAGTAAGCTTGATATTTTCTGCCGGCTTTCCAGATAAGTAAAGTATTTTTATCTACATAAGATGCAATCTCTATCAATTAGAATTGCTCATTAGATTTGAAAGTAGATCTATATTTGTTGTACATTATTATTAGTTAATATTGTTATTTGTGCAAGAGTTGTGTGTAAATAGAGAAATTAACTGTTCACTTGGACTTACACTTCCTGTCACTGGTAGCCCTGGTTTGTAATACGGCTTTGTTGTCTCGCATTGAAGCGTGTAAGGGCTGGTTGTAAATTTTACGGAGAGGTCAGTCGTATTGAACTTTTTGCCTGTGGCCTGCTCGGTAACTGCAGCATAAACCCACAATTTTTGACCTAAAGGATAAAGTCCGTATCCTCTGTTTGGGGTGGAAATCCGTTTTGTTCCTCCTTCCTGTGATAAAGACAAATTGAGATCTAAGTTCTGTCATGTTGAATGCAAGTTTGATTACATGTGGACTGAGTCTGAAGACCTCATTATGAAATACGGTCACTTCACCAGTATCGTCGTCCCAAGCGCCAAGTTTTGTAGCCACTGTTCCAACGACACCTTTACCATATGTGTACCTGTTAAACAAGGCAACATGTTTGCTATTAGCTCATAATATTATGGTACAGAAGTAATACTACTACATTGCTGTAACAGCAAAGTCTATGTTTTGCTGAGCTGGCGTTACATAATTGGGCGGAATGATAGATATGACAAATCGTGGAAGAACTGTACAAAGTGAAAGCTCAATTTCCAATAAAGTTAATTGCAATGATTACACTTACTGTAGTCTTGGACTTCAAAGTGAAAGTGGCTAGTCTCATTGCTCTAAATGGTCACAATGCCCATAAACGAAGCAACTAAATTAGTGTACCATGAGTTGTCTTACATGGATGCCATATTTTGCTGTAATTGTCCATTGCCCTAACGAAGGTCTCGGTCCAAGATCTATTTCGTGTCTGCGAATAACTGACACACAACATTGAGATAGTGACAAGTTCGCAAAAAATGAAAAGTTTACTGATATTGGATGTAGTTTCCAAGTCAAATCGATCAACAACAATTGTATCGTTATTCTGTAAATAATAACATCTCTGTACTATCATGTTAGAAAGATTGTGGTCATTCTCATTCTTACTTTTATTTCTATGACAACCTGTGCAAATACCACAACAAAATTATTCAAAATATGAGTTGAAATTTACATTTACTTTTGCCAAATTTTTTGGAATAAGCTGACTGTTGACCACCACAATTCGAAGATATACTAAAATTCATATATCTACATTAAAACTGACTAAATGGAGTAGACGATCAATGTTGTATACCGCTGTCATCGCGTGTATAAATTGGTTTATCCGTTTGAATAAACACAGATAGTGACTTCCTAGACAACACTACTCTCTTTCTTTGAACAAAAGACAGAGTAGGCGTGTCTATTTCAGCTTTTACGAAAACGTAAGATGGAGGAGGTTTGAAGATAGCTATTTTTCTCTCGAGCACAACAACAGTCGTTTCAACTGTTCCACCTGTAGTGAACGACACCAAGAGCGTAAACAGATCTTGCACGTGTCAATGACGAGACACACAATACTTTTGGTACTGCACGTGCATGTTGTAGCTAAATCTCTTACCATCAGGTACAGATGTTATGGGACTTAGATGGAGAGGCATTCCACGAGGTAGCTCAACTCTGACTTGTACCGGCGCAGTTTGACCTCCAAATCCGTAGGCGCTGACGACTACTTTGTGCTCTTCACCAACTTGCAGGACGCTAGGGGCGATAAGAATAATTCTAAAGAGAAATATGATTGGAAAACAATCGCAAACAGTGGGAATACAGTGAAGTAGACGTTACAAACTTCTGAGCATATGTGACCATTTGAAAGTGCCCCAACAAGGCTACAATTGAGCACAGCAAAAAGATCTTCATCGTTTCTTTCTACCATGCAACGAGAAAGACAATAATTGCAAGTGTTCTGGCACGTAATGTGCTTTATTCAACGCGAAGTTGTTCAACGAATTGATTAGATCACATCTAAGATTCTCACTTATATGCTGACTGTAGAACGAGTGAAACATGTAGAATGAGTGAGAAAAACGGATGTATGATGTTTGCGATAAGCTTTACAATTGCTCTAACATCTGCTTTGACAATTCTGATTGCCACTGTTTATCGGGTGTATTCATTTCGTTACTGCACCTGCAGGAATGAATCTGTTTCTTGTTTATGGAATCTTTGTCTTTACCGTGTGCATCGTGTCAGCGTCCAAGTAATAACTCAAATTTTGAAATGGAATGCTTGCACAATTATGTCTAAATGCACATTTATAGACAACTGAAATGCGGGAAACCTCCTTTGTCTTCCAAGACGGTGGAAATGACGACTTCGAATAAGAAACGAAAGTCGATGTATTCAGAAGGAACCGAGGTGACGTACGATTGTCCTGTCAATTACCGTCTGGTCGGGGTGAAGCGTCGACGATGCAAAAGCGGACAATGGCGACCAAAAGATGGCAAAACGTCGTGTAAGTTAGTCGGATGTTCGATGTTTCCGAATGTCAGCAACAGTGTAGCTGTCTCAGAGACAGAGAAACCACCTTTTCCATTTGGTTCAGTTGTAAATTACACATGTAACGAGCACTACAAGCTGAAGCGGCTGAGCACCCTGACGTGCCGCAAGTCGGGAAAATGGCTGCAACAGGGAATTAAAAAGCCTTCTTGTATTTTCACTGGTTGTGGTCACCCTCCTGACCCACCGAACCCAAATGGACATGCTCAACTACCTCACGATGGGGACGTATTTCCGGTAGGAACAATAGTCAACTACACGTGTCCTGAGGGTAATCATTTGCACGGAATACCTTTTCGAATATGCACAAAAAACAGAGAGTGGAAACCTGATACAAGATATCATGAATGCAAGCGTAAGGCAATGATCTATACAATTGGGAATGAATGTGTCCAACCATCAATCTTTATTGTGTTTTAGCTGGTGTGGCTACATGTTCCTATCGTTGGTATTTAGTAGATTTACTGCAATTGCTAGATCTTGGTTCCGAGTTAAGAGATAATTCGACTGTAATAACACAAGTCCTCTCCTTTGCACATGGACAGGAAGCTTACCATTCGTGTCATGATGGATTTGATCTTGTGGGGTCTCCCGTGAGAACGTGTGTAGCTGTAAGTGATAACACCACGTCTTGGACGGGAGTATCTCCAATCTGCAAGGGTGAGTGATAATTTTCATACCATAACACCGATACCAAATTCGTTCGTTCTTTCCATTTTGTGTATTTTACTTTAGATCGATTCAAGAAAACAGATGATCTCGCCGCTCAACTCAGAGAAACGTTTATAGACCGAAATTTGAAGTGCGAGCCTCAAAATAGCAGCGATGAAAACAATACGGTAACCACAGGAAGTAGCACGTTTTGTCACGGACGCACCGTAGTTGTAGGAGACGGATGTGTTGATCTTATTTATGCATTGGACTGTTCTCTTAGCATTACTGAAGAGGGATTTAACGTAAGTAAAGAGTTCATGATCAAGTCGGTGAGGCTCTTTCGAGTAGAGAATGGAAAAGAAAGAATTGCGCTAGTGACTTATGATCAGAAAGTTCACCCACAATTCGCATTTGGCAATGAACTTAACCCAGACTTCAATTGTAGCGATCTCAAACCAAAATTCAATTGTAGCGATCTCACCACGACTGCAGGTACCTTGAAGAGGATCAGAAAGACACCCTTCTGCGGTGGAGCGACTTCAGCAACAAGGCTGCTTGTTTATATAAACGAAACAATTATTCCCAAGGCAAAAATTGGCTGCAAGATAGCTATATTTATAATTTCCGACGGTAAAAACAACTGGGGAGGTAATCCGGATAAAATTGCTTCTAGTCTTAAAAAGATAGAAAACTTGGAAATTTTTACCGTGGCTTTTGGAGCAAACAAATTAGGCTGGGAGTCTCTCAAGAAGTTATCTTCCGGGGAAGAGCATTTCATTCCCGTGAGAAACGCGGAAGATGTAACAAAGGCAGTTGACAGAGCAATAGAAGTACCCAACGGTATTTATCTTGTTATACAAAAATGTTTATCTGTCTGTAAAAACTAGTAATGGTGAATTGCAGATTACGGCGGTATTTGTGGGCTGGCTGTGTCCAAATATAATGCCTGCAGAGACGCTTTATCCGACCATTGCAGGAGTGCTCCTGGAGCTTGGCCTTGGCTTGTAAGCTTGTACATTCTTGCTGACAAGAGGAGTCGACCAGAATTTGTATGCGGTGCGGCGTTAGTTGGAGATTGCTGGATTCTCACTGCTGCTCATTGCCTTTACGGCAGAAAAGCTCTTCATTGGTTCGTTGTTTTAGGCAATAGTGATCGCCACATCAATGAAGGAACAGAGACAACTTACATCGTCATCAAAATTCTTATCCATCCTAAGTACAATCCGCAAACTCTCGAGTTTGATGTGGCACTGTTGATGATAGGTTGCAAAGTGTCGTATTCTCCATTTGTCAAAAAGATTTGTCTTCCAAATTGCACGAGTGACCAGTATTTGTATCGTCCTGGCACTCAATGCACAGTTGCAGGTTGGGGCGCTACTGATCTCGACAGTGACAGCAGCACATTTCGTCTCTCTACACATTTGAAACATTTTCAACTTCCTATAGCAGACCTGCAGCGTTGTCAGAATTCGTCTACCTTTGCAATCACGGATTCATTTATATGCGCCGGAGACGCTACCGGACAGAAAGGGGTATGCAAGGGTGACAGCGGAGGTCCGCTCTTCTGTGAGAGAAAGGATGGAGCTGGTTGGGTTGTTGTGGGCGTTGTAAGTTGGGGAGAAGGGTGCAAGGAGGCTTACAAATATGACATTTTTACCCACTTATGTCATAAAGAGATATGTATATGGATAAGACAGCAGATGGACTTGTATGATTGCTGCTCTTGTCGTGACGGTCAGGAGATCTGTTCTTGTACTTGTCCTGACACTGAAATCGCAATTTATTAGTGACTAAGTCTTTGCAAGAGACCTTGTATGAAACTGCAGTGAACTTGTTATGTTTAGTGACACAGAACTGTTGTCTTGCGTAGGTATGGAAGTATGACTAAAACTGTTGCATCTTGTAATAGAGCAATTGTTTGAGACTTACTAGAACACAATAATGACTTAGAAATGTAGCGATTCAGCACTGAAACAACAGCAAAGGCTGCTCATTTAGTTTACGCTATTTCATCGCTGAACTTGACTGAGATGAGCAGGAAGGTGGATTTGTAGAGTAAGGGAAACTACTGAATGTAGTTCCACGCTCTCTGTCAATTTTTTGGATCCAGTGGCCTAGTAGACCAGAACTACTATAGATAAGATTTGGTGCAGTGAATAGTCACTAGTATTCAACAAGGTCATGTATTGTTGAACTAGAGTGTTAGATCGACACCATGGGGTGTTTAGTTTTGCACTAGAAATCAATTTACACGACTAGTGTCCAACAGTAACACCAGGTTGGTGTAGCATCATATCATAAGCGAAAGTAGGCGCTGTGTGCAAGCAACCGCATACGCTACAGGGTCGTTTCTTTCTACATCTTTTAAGGCTTGGCGACTGACTAAATACGGAATAGCTTGAAATTTCAAGATTTAATACAAATTTTCCATAGAGGTGAAAGCCAGGGTAGAAGGCTATATCCTGTATATCCGGGTATGTGCTACAGTGGTAAGCTGTAAATTATGTTGAGGGTTTGCAAGAAAATAAGAGCATGGATAAAGAGACCGCAACTGGTGTCTCTTCCCAGAGGAGGAATGCATGTTTCACCTTCGCTTCACCATGTTGCTCTGATTGCTGCAACTGTTAGGTAACTCAAGGACTACTGCTTAATGGTACAAAGACACTGCATACTTCTACTGTTTGATGAAAATACGGGCGTTTACAAGGCTGATCTACAACACAAAGGTCAAAATGTCAAAGCCATCCGGCCTTTCTACTACTTCTCTCTGATCATAGCGCAAGCATCTATTTTCTTTACGAGTTCTTCTTTCTCAACTGCAGCCTTTATATGTAGGGTCACTGTATCATCCTTGTTGTGGACATGGATGGTAGCACATATGTTATTGCTACAGCGTTAGGAAGAAACTGTGGTTTGACACACCAGCTAAATATCAAAATTGAGATGGCATTCTTGAACAGTAGTGTATCGTCAAATCATGCAAGAGCAAAGTAACACAAATCTGTCAAAGTTTCCAGGTGTCATGCAGCTTAACTAACTACTAGTGTTGTATTATGTTAAAGTCGAATTTAGCATTTTGAAATTCAATCAATTTTAGCTAGGAACGAATATGCAAGTTACTTTTAGCTTCTCTAAATAAATAAGTATTAACATCAGAGGATTTTAACCGTTTAGATGACTTCGTGTAGCAAATATCCAAATAAGCTGCAGTTTACGATTATAATGTTTTCAAAATAGGGTACTGTGAAAATATTTGAGCAATAATAGAAACGATGGAGCTGACTTTAGAATCTGAACTTGGCATTTTAGCCGTGCCGAAGTTTTTTTTGCAAATTTGTGTAAACTTCAGAATGTCTGATTGCCTACTGCTATTTGCACTTCACAACTTAATGTACATTTTTTAGCACCTACGTACTTGCCAGATAATTAGATCTTTGAAGATAATATTCTAGGAATCAAATCTGGAGCCACTATTGTCAATTGTGCTATCTGTTTGCACTTGCTCAGCACAAAAGTAGATAGATAAGAAACCCGTCGGTGTCATTCTATTGTTGCTGAGTTGGCTCTGTTGTTTGGATAAGCTACTGCTCGCCGAAATGGGAAACACTTGGAAAGGGTTTGCAATTTTGCTTTTGTTAGTTTGTTTCATGATTACCTGCACGTCAGGGTGGAGTCGCAGACGCAGGAGACGTTCGCCTCCACCTCCTCCTCCTCCGCCATGGTGTCCTGCTGGTTGTTCTTATGGCTGGTGTCATGGCAACATTGGACATTGCCATTGTTCAAGCGGTTGGTACGGAAGTACTTGCAGTCATCCTCGGTGCAGCTATGGTTGCTACAATGGCAAGTGCACTTATCCAAACCGTTGCAGTTGCAGTCAAGGTTGGTCAGGTTATACCTGCAGGACTCCTATATGTTCTCAAGGATGCAGTCATGGAAGTTGCACATATCCCAATAGTTGTCATTGCAGCAATGGATGGAGGGGCCCTGCGTGCAACATACCTGTGTGCCTAAATGGATGCAACAATGGCGGAACATGTGTATCTCCGGGCAGGTGCGTTTGTCGATACCCATACACAGGCCCCAGTTGCGACATTCGGCTTTGTAAGGAATTGGAAGCTCCTAAAAATGGCACAGTTGAGTGCGCCATAGACTATACCATTAACAAGCAAGTTTGTAGCATTAGTTGCAATGAAGGGTTCAATTTTTCAGCCATAGTACGGCCAGAACCTTTGCAAGTTTGCGAAGAAGATGGAATGTTTACTCAACAAGCAGCCAATAAGGAGATTCCCGATTGCACTGAAGAGAGTCCGCTAGACTTAGCTACAAATTTGACAATGCAGGTCAATTTCCCAGCACCTTGCAGCGAAATATCTACATCCGACTGGAACGAGATCAGAAAGAAGGGGCTAGAAGCTGTCAATTATCGCTTGTGCGGATCTACGCAGGGATGTGGTGATCTTTTGTTGTCTTTAGTAAACTCCTCTTGTGGTCCTAAAGTAGACGCTACAGAAGATCGTGTTGCTAAAAGTCAACCTGCGTATGACAATTACGACTATGGTTACAATTATGGTTATCATTATCAAGAGCAACAACCTACAGATCCCACTGCTAAAATGGCTCTCAGCTTAACCTTTGAGGTGTTAACACACACTAATGTGACAGGCTCTGCTTTGGGAACTGACGATATGAGCGCTTTTGAGCAGCGGCTTAGAGACGCTTTCGCAGATACTTTCGAAGCAGCTAAGAAAGAACCAATTCTTGTAGAACTTAGGCGCTTGGAGACTATTTTGGAAATTTCTTTGGAATTTGTGACACACACCAACATGAAGGTAAAGTGCACCAGGAAAGGTCAGATGCTACTCGTAGACACTTGTCTTGACTGTTCTTGCGGTACATTCTACAATAAGGCATCTCTTGCTTGCGAACCTTGTCCTATCGGTACTTATCAAGACAAGGTAGGCCAGACTGAATGCAAGAACTGTACTGAAGGGCTAACAACTAGGCTGACCGGAACCAAGAACAGAAGCGGCTGCCAGCCTTTGTGTCCTCCAGGATTCATTTCAGGAAACGGCTTTCAGCCATGCCAACCGTGTCCAAGTCACCGTACTCAGCCCAGAGTGGGACAAACTCATTGCATATGAGACTCTCAGTAAACTGTGATAAACCAACGAAGACAATTGTTTTGCCTGAATTGGTTCGTGTTCGATTGCGGCTCGTGGAGATCTCCGTAAGTGTGGTTTTTGAAGTACCTTTCGACGTGTAAAATTTGACACTGTAAGTGTGAAATTGTACAGAATGGATGCAGTACTTGTTGTTTAATGTGGTTGCCATGTTATCAGTGTTTGCATTTTATCAGTGTCGCATGTTGGTGGGTTGGTGGGTGTAGCGGAAGTTAGAGCTGCACACTTTGACATGGTGTTCAATTGGCTCATTAACGTATTTCCTTTTACCACGATGTTTTTCTAAAACTGTGCGGTTCTCTCGGGCTCAATCTCAGTCCCTGAATCTGTATACTCGTGGATTCATTTCTTGATGAACTGCACGTTTTTAGATCTCTGCCGTCATTGTCTGATGTTGTCTCAAATCAATTCGCTCTGACGACACGTCTGAGCTGCTGTTGAAAGGAAATGTTCGAAAGTTGCTAACACGATAGTAAACCTTTGATTTCCACGTTTTTGTTTTATTGTTGTACAGCCATCATCATGCACAGGGTTGATGTTGCACGTGTGGACATGTTGTAGAAGAGCCATTTTTATTCGCGTTTACTTAAAATTTACAAAAAATCCGTACTGAAACCCTGTGTATTCACTCTACATGCCTAACACACTGTACTGAAATTACTGAAATATTTACTTTAGATGAAGCATTATGCTAGAAAGACTCCAATTTTGTACCGGAATATATGCAATTTACAAGTCTATTATTCTTATGCTCTACGGACTCCATGCGACTCATTTCAGATATTGCAAAGCAAAGTTCTTCGATACACCATCTATAGTCACAAACCTTA
>NC_085086.1:10273019-10313019 GCF_963422355.1 Corticium candelabrum | reverse complement strand
CTTCATGACAACTCACTGTATGTGGTGGGTGGTAGGACTGAGTCAGGGGAGATAGTGAACACAGCACGTGTGTGTGACCTTCACAGCGGTCATTGGTATAAGATGGATGACATGCAAACAAAGCGTAGTTCCTGTTCTTCTGTTATTATAAACAACACAGTGTTTGTAGGGGGAGGAAAGACTGATGGACCTTACTTTAGTAATATTGTTGAGTGTGCAGATGTTCGTGATAGAAAATGGAGAACAATCCCCTCTACAACCACATATTGGCCTACACTAACGTCAGTCAGTAACAGACTGGTGGGGACTGGAGGAGACACACAACAACATTGGCTGTATTCTTCTCTTTCTAATATTGTAGAATTATATGATGAGAGATCTACCAAATGGCTTCCTCTTCCACTCATGACACACAAACGGGTGGCACATGCTGCATTCTCAACTCAGAATGGAGAACTCATCACAGCAGGAGGGGCGGGTGGTGACTATTCAATAGAATATGAAGATTCAATAGAAAGTCTTAAGTGTGACTAATATTTGCATTTTCTTTCAATTTGTGTGTATTTGTTATATTATAATCTCTAGTGTTTGTATAAAGACAATTTGGTGTGAAATTTAGTGTGTGTAACATAAACTAGATCGTGAACGTTGTTTTCTTAATTAGTAGTCACGTGATTTGCATTTTGAACGAGCAGTGGTGAAGTGGAAAAAGGAATGCAAGCGTTGAACATCCGGGAGAGTTTGTGGTTAATTTCTAGCTTTAAATGTTTGTTCGTGTTCGTTGCTCTTTGGACAAGCGTAGCAGTAAATCTGGTTTCATAACGGAAATCAGCGAGAATGTTATCGATGCCAGTCAGTTAATCATTGAAATGTCGACGACGTGAATGGATTTTTCTTCATTTCTCAATCGGAACTTGTCTGTCTTGCTTTAGTTGGCGAGGTTGGACTTGCGAGATTGATAAACGTGCTTCGTAGCTTTGATATTCCTGTCGAGAGTGGAGAAAACGACGAATTGAAGTGAAAGTTGTCAGAGTAAGTCACGTGATCGATAGTTTAGAAATAAATTTGAGCGAGTGCAAGATGAGGTGGTGTACGAGCTTTTGACTAGAAACAGTGCCAACGTAAATAAATATACATAAATTGTTATTGTCATCAAATTAATCTATTTTTAACGCGCGTTAGGTAGAGCGTTTGCGTACACATCCGTTGTAATTGAAAGCTACGAGTCAAAGAAGTCACGTGACTTGCGAGGAGCGGTATACTAACGGGGTTCTATTTGCCCCAAATCTCTGTGGCTGGCTGACTATGATAATGTACGCCAAAAAATGACCATATATGGGTGTCACGCTTCAGGAATGTATGGTATGCAGGCGAGTGACCAATCACGACGCATTATTCTTTGCGTCGCACGCGGCAAGGAGGGATAATGGCTGGGCAGCCAATCACTACGCGCTGTTCGACATGAGAGAACATCTAGCCAGAAAGACGTTAATTTTTGATCAGAAACAACAGAAACGTTGTATTTCAAGTAGCGCTACCTAAAAATCTACAAGCATCCAATCTTGCTGCCGTAGTATGCACAAACGTGAAGCGTCGTGCGCGCGTCACCTACGGGACTTCCTTGCTAACGCGCGTTGCCAAGTACTGCTACGTAACTAACTAATGTACGTAAAGCGATACACAAAGACATACAGAATTTATAACTATAGCTTTGGAAAAATTAGAACCGGCTTCTATCCTGTCTACGGTCGCTAGAGAGAGCAGTCGGCAGCCGCGGTGTTTGGCTACACTCTGCGTACCTAGACGAGACTGGTTGGGGGAAAGTTAGATTTGCTCCACTCCGGATCGAAGCTACTCCCAATGAGTATTGCTTCGTAGCTTTCGTTTGAAGCGACGCTCGACGGAGGTTCACGCATTACTAGTATATTTTATTACGGTAAATAATTAATTAAAACAAGGACTAGACGTTATGTTAATATCAAGTCTATATCAAGCCAGTTATGTCTGTGTGGTTTGCAGCTAATTTTGAGTCTGTGATTTGATATCATCAAGAGTTGGAGTTTGGCCATTGCAAAGTGGTCGTTGACTATTGCACGTGGAGAAGGCTTGAAGGCGTGAGGCTGTGGAGCATCAATGACAGTGAGTGCTGCTTGGTGATAGGAAGTAGAGATTTGGTTTGTCTAATTTGTGGAGTAGATGGTGGTTGGTTGCTTGATGAGTTTAATGAGTTAATGAATGTTTTGTGTTGTAGTCCTCATTTCCTTATGGATCTGGTACGTGTGACGTTGGCGTGTGGACTAGAGAAATGGGCGTGTCAATAGCTGTTGGTTAGTGATTGTGCATGATGTTTGTGATTCGTGTTGTTGTTTGTTTATTTATCAGTCTGGTTGTCTGTTTGTCTTAGTTTTTGTGTTTGTTGGTCTGTATTCTCATTTATTCACTTGCTGCTTGTTTTTGTGTTTGTCTGTCAGTTTGCTTTCTAGTTGCCTGTGCAATGTCTTGCCTTTGTGTTTGTCTTCTTGTCAGTCGGTTGTGTGTGTGTGTGTGTGTGTGTGTGTGTGTGTGTGTGTGTGTGTGTGTGTGTGTGTATGTGTGTGTGTGTGTGTGTGTGTGTGTGTGTGTGTGTGTGTGTGTGTGTGTGTGTGTGTGTGTGTGTGTGTAAACAGCCTTGCAGGTTACGACTTAACATACTTACATCTGATAGTTCTGTCCAACTGCACTCTAAATTATACATGCAAATTAACAGACAATCTTATGCAAAAGTTCCATTCCTCGTGTGGACTGGGCATTCCAGTCTGGCTGGCTGGCTGGGGCCCTCCAGATCGGTGGGCCTCCCCATACATCCATGCCTGGTTTAAGACAAGAGAAGGATCTGTAGGAAGCGAGTGTAGTGAACGTGTCGGGTTGTATGAGATTATTGATGATTACAAGGCAATCTGTTGCCTTCAGCAGGCGTTCATAGATAAACATAATTTTTATGTGTAACTACATTGACTGCATGCCAATTCACAGTCTTCTCTGATTTCTCCATACGTTTATGTGTGTTTATTGCTGCGTTTCACTTTAAGTTTACCGTATAGTGAGCCATGATACACGTGTAGGTTTGTCGTTTCTTGATAGAATGTCATTGGACTGACGACTGTCAACGGCACCGAGTTCTTACTGCAAGCTCCAGACACTGAGACGCGAGATAGTTGGGCTGAGGTGATCGGTGATACGATACGACAGCTGGAGCAAGACAAAACGGTTTTGTGTTTATGTCTGTGTGTTGTCTTGGTTCTGTTTGTGATGATGTGTTTTGGTGTTTTATTTCAGATTGTGAATCCAATGGTTGTTGAATGTGACATTCGTTCAACTCGCAGGCCATTGCTTGATGCTCATAATAGGTGAGTGATTATGTATGGCATGGAGTGTATTGTCTGTCTTTAGTCTGATTGTCTGTTTTTCTGTCTGTCATTTATTTCTTACATCAGACTATGATACAATTCTGCAAAGAACTACAGTAATACAACTAGACTAATGTTTATTGAAAGCTAACATAACAGCAAATTAAAACACTTATATATAACTAATACCCTGTTTACACGAGCACAAATAGCGAGCTGAGCCGGGCCACGCCATCTCGTGCCAGTCCAGTAGTCCAGCCCGTGTTTACATGACACATTCCATAGAAGGAAGCCAATGTGTTTCACTAACGTGCGTTAGTTCCTTGAGCTTGACATAGCTCGTGTTAGCTTAAGTTTGCAACGGACAGAAGCAAAGCTGCTTGCGTTTTTTCTCGATGGCTTTACAACAGTCATATTACAGACGATTACAAAGCAAGCTGACCCTAGTCAGCACGGGCTGGCCTGCTTACAAGTGCTTGTGTAAACGGGGTATAAGACTAATGAGGAAAAAATTGGGTGCTGAGAGAGTCAGTTCTGTTTGTCTGTCTGTCAGTTTGTATGTCTATTTGTTTGTCTGTCTGTTTGTCTGTCTGTTTGTCTGTTGGTCTGTTTATCTGTCTGTCTGTTTCTCTGTCTCTCTGTCTGTCTGTCTGTCAGTTTATACATTTGTCTGTCTGATCAATTTGCTTACTTTGCTGTACTTGTCACTCATTGTATCTACTTTCATGACTAAACTAAGTCGATGATGTTTAGTGAACTGATAGCCGCCATGCAAGACTCTGATGCCGGCATTCCACTCGGCGAGCACAAGAATGGAGTGAAAACATACAAAGACTGTTTTGCTGGTGTGTTGTGTGTCTTATCCTCATCTAAGTTTACTTGCATAAAAATTTTGTTTGTTGCATTGAAGGTTGTGAGTTAATTGAGTGGTTGTTGTCGTGGTCATTTGTCACAATGAGGGAGGAAGGATGTCAATTAGCAAACAGTCTGTTGAACGAAGTGTATCTTGAGCCGGTGGGAGGGTTGAGTAAAGAGTCGTTCAAGAAGCATTCGCATTGGAAGAAGTTGGTGTTTGTGGATGGTGTAGGAAGTTTGTATAGATTTGTAAGTTTGTGTTTAGTTGATTTGATGTGCATGTTTGGCACGTGCACACACACACACACACACACACACACACACACACACACACACACACACACACACACACACTTGTCTACCATAGTCACATTGATGTCATTGACACTGTTACATGTTATTAGCTGGAGAATCTTCTATTGGACAGACACGGACACATCAAGCTTGCAGATTTGGTCTTTGTAAAGAAGACATCACGAAAGAAACGACGACCAGCACCTTGTGTGGAACACCAGAATATCTAGCACCCGAGGTGAGAGCCAATTGTCTGTCAACTTTGTCTCATCAGTGATGGCAAATCAAGTGTTTCTTTGTATTTGTAGGTTTTAGAAGAAAGTGATTACGGTCGAGCTGTTGACTGGTGGGGTGTGGGTGTGGTTATGTATGAGATGATTTGTGGTTGGCTGCCGTTTTATAACAGAGACCACGAAGTGTTGTTTGAGCTCATTCTGACTGTATGTGTGAGGTGATGGTTTGAAATTTGAATGATGCTGATGTGGGTTGTTCTGTTAGGAAGCAATCAAGTTTCTTCAACGAGCGTCTTCTTTGTCAAG
Source organism: Corticium candelabrum (assembly GCF_963422355.1). NCBI lineage: Eukaryota > Metazoa > Porifera > Homoscleromorpha > Homosclerophorida > Plakinidae > Corticium > Corticium candelabrum. The sequence continues at coordinate 10,307,945 of NC_085086.1, read as the reverse complement.
ATCTTTGCTAGCTGGACTGCTGGAGAAGGATCCACGGAAAAGGTTGTGTGGGTGTGGGGGGAGGGTATGTGGGTGTGTGTGTTGAATTGTGTGTGTGTGTGTGTGTGTGTGTGTGTGTGTGTGTGTGTGTGTGTGTGTGTGTGTGTGTGTGTGTGTGTGTGTGTGTGTGTGGCACGGTGGATCAGATGGTAGAGCATTGGTGATGACATTCGGGATCTTGTATTCCGTGATGAGAGTTAAAGGTTTGATCCTGGTGGAATGTGACACTGTCGCAGTTTCCTTGAACAAGAAACTCACCCACACTTGCTTCTCTTGAACCACGCCTATTGGAAAAGAGGGTGTTGAAACCCCCTGACTCCCCTTTGAATCCGGCCCTGCTTGGCAGCAACATCATGCAGCAGACAGGTAGGTTTTGGCCTTGGTGTCCAGTCGAGAGCTGCGCCATTCTCAGTGCCCCTAGATGACTCTGGCCAAGCTGCAGGTGGATTGTAGCGCTGGCCCCAAGACTCCACGTAGCGCAAGGAGGCCCTGTCTCTTGAGGCAGGGGGAGCTATCTCCACAACTGACCTCAAAGTCGATGTCGAAAGACGTGGAGGGCTTAACATTTGTCCATTTGTGTGTGTGTGTGTGTGTGTGTGTGTGTGTGTGTGTGTGTGTGTGTGTGTGTGTGTGTGTGTGTTTGTGTGTAAGTAGGGTTGATTATGTGAGTGGGGAAGTGTGTATGTGTTGGTGAGGGTATGTGGGTGTGGTTGTTAGGCAATGTGTATGGTAGGCAATGTGTGTGTGTGTGTGTGTGTGTGTGTGTGTGTGTGTGTGTGTGCAGTCATTTTATGGATTGATTACATTCGGGACCTTGCAGGGTTGCAGGTTCAAGTCACAGTGATGGCGAGCTATGGCATAATTTCCTTGGGCAAGAAACTTACACACAATTGTCTCTCTTGACTCAGGAGTATAAATGAGTACCTGGTCATTGACTGTGGCGGCAAAGGCCTCTGATTGCAACAAAGTCCATCATTCACTGGGGTCCGTGTGGGACTTCTAGTGCCCACACCACAGTCGGCATCACAGTCGATGCTCCTGCGAGCACCTGGCCATGCAGGCTTTAGGAGATTGCTTAGCATGGCCCATAGCTCCTGCTTAGTACACAGGAACCCAGCCATCTAGCTGGGGGCATTACCGTTTAACGGCAGCTCCTTAATCATTTGCCATTTTGTGTGTGTGTGTGTGTGTGTGTGTGTGTGTGTGTGTGTGTGTGTGTGTGTGTGTGTGTTGGTGTGTATACGTGTGTGTAAACTTTAGTTATTTTTTCTCATTCACACTTATTGCTTATTGTGTATTGTTGTATTGTACACTAATGTCACTCAAATTTTTTGTAGACTTGGTGGAGGCGATCGTGGTGCATCTGATATTATGGATCATGCCTTCTATAGCAACATCAACTGGCAGGACATTTACGATCGCAAGGCAAGTGAAACTTCTCAACTTTTTTTAGGTAGCAACGCCTCACTTCTTTTTGTGTTGTGTTAGGTTCCTCTTCCGTTTATACCAAACGTGTCTAAGCAAGAAATCGGTGACAAATACATTCCTGCCGAGTTCAAGTTGGATACAGTAGCGAATACACCATCAGACCGTGCAAGTGGGACGTTGAATGTTGTTCACAAATTATTTAGCAGCAAATTTAGAAACACTCACATACATTCATGTTACCGTAGATACTTACTTACATCCAGCATATAACATACCTGCATACATGAATACATACATACTGATACAATTTTTTTGTTACAAGAACCTGTGGGGGGAGGTTAACAGTCACTATGCATTTGCTACAATGTAACTCTATTACCAATAGTCACTATACACTTGCTACAATGTAACTCTAGAACCATCAGTATGGATACACTTGCTGTACTTGTTTTGACAGAAACAATTCATAGAGAGAGGCAATTGCATGTGAGTTCCTTGCCTAAGAGGATTGCGTCTGTGCTCTTATCGTACTCGAACTTTTGACCCAAATGTCTCTCATGTTTCCATTCTCCAAATGCACTCTCTAACCAATTAAGCCACAGGCATGATATGTAGGTGTACATGCATCCACACATAGCTACAGACATTCTACATGCATACATACATATACACACATACATACATAGATATCTAAATACATACATACATACATACCTATCTACATACATGATAATGTGTTTACCATATTAGTGATGATTGTGTCGAAAAGTCTTTGAGCTGTAGTAAGTCTAACTATCAAATTGTGTTCTCTGTAGGTGCTCTGCATGGTGGGGAAGGAGAGCCATTTGAGTAGTCTACGTTTGTGGGTGACAAAGGCAATCTGCACACATGATTTGGTTTGTAGGATTTTTGTGGGATATCGTACATTTCAAGTTGATTGCGATTGGATAGGAGGAATGAACTGTTGTAGGTTCATGTTTTTATTATTCTTGTATTGTCGTCTATTAGCAGTGTATGTGAAGTATTCAACACTAGAATGTGTTCAGCAGTTAATTAAAGTGTTTGACAGTGTGTCTGTAGAGCAGGAGCATGTCACAAGGTTTAGTAGTTGGGTTGCATGAGTGACTGTTTTACAGGTTTGAGTTTGTTCACTGTATGGTGGTGTTTGTTGCTGTTGTGATAAGCATTGCAACACACACACACACACACACACACACACACACACACACACACACACACACACACACACACACACACACACACACACACACACACACACACACACACACACACACACACACACACACACACACACACACACACACACACAGCTCATTGTAAAGTTTATTAATTAATTTAATACTGTGGATGTACATACATGTGACTGTTGCTGCACGTGAGTCTCGAGTCCCACAAATGGATGTGCTTGCTAGATTGCATGTGAATCCACATCTTTCTTCTTTACTGATGTGTGATCTACTCTAGCTTTCTCCAGCTCTATAAATGGCTGGAGAGTTTGATGGAAGGTCTATTACTGTGAGTTCATGGCTGTTTGCCTCTCTTTGTGATGAGTAGAAGGCAAGTTTATACGGGACATAACCAAATGGAATAAATCCTTAGAAAGCACCAATAGTAATGGAGAGATGCATTTCTCAATATATTATTATTATTTGTTTGAAGAAATCGAAAGCATAAACAACACACCCACTATTATAATTGCAATTCCGTGCATACATTGGGGACTGTTGTGTCATGAGTTTGAGGCGTGTTGATCGCATTCGAGGATGATGATTGGTTGGTAATCAGATGACATCATGTATAAGCCAATGTTTGATGCGCACACTCCAGTTGCTTGCCAAGTGTCGTCGAGAACGTGTTGTGTTGATCTCTGTCTCTCGACGTCAGTGCCGCTGTTGGTCGTCAATCCACCGTTTGTTATCACTTGACCGTCTAACGTTTCATTGCTGTGCCTCACGCTTTCTAGCATCAGTAAGAGAGTGATATTACATCTGATCGAGACGTACGATTGTTTGCTTGCGACATCAACTTTCTTAATTAATTTCCGTCTAATTCTTAGATTGTCCACCATGAGTACATCTCAGCAGGATGACTACCAACGCTACATCACAGACAATATGGTGGAACTTGTTCAAAAGTTGTGTGTGTCTGCTATAATAGACCATTTACTCTCACATCGTTTGCTAACAATGGAAGAAGGTCATCGACTGAGTCAATGTTCTACTGAGCAAGACAGAGCTAGGATGCTGTTTTATGACATTCTACCATACAAGGGAAATGATGTTGTTGGTAGATTGTGTGACGTCCTCGTGGCTGCAGGACAGCAGCACATAATAAGAGAAGTTATGGGTAAAGAAGGTTAGCTGACTTGTATGGTAACATTCTCATATTATTTCATCATAAATTAACATTTTAATGAATAGATGTAGTGGAGAGTGCAAAGTGTAGCATCAAAGTTGGTGTGAGTGGTCATGTAAGAGGCAAAAGTGACGTGAGCTCTTCGCCACGCCCATCAGTTAGCGCTGCACGTGACGGTGGGACAACAGCACGTGACTTTGACTTAGGTTGGTTGTTGTTGTAATTTTGTTTGATATTAAATGACAAAATTTTATACTAGAAGTTGGAGATGCTGCAGGAAATTGTATTACAGTTAGTGAAGGTGAACACAATCTGTTAGGTGAAGCATTGGGGTCTGTATCACGTGACATACAAAGTGATGTCAAACAAGTTGAAATTGCAGGAGAACAGGCAGAACCATGGCCACGCCCATCACATATCACATATCACACACATCCTTTGGTGTCAGACATTGAAGATGATGACGATCCGTGGCCTGCTCTTAGACACAACTACGTGTTTCTGTCCAAACGACTGCGTTGCAACTCTTTCTTTCTTGGTTGTTTGTATGAGAAGAATTTGATATCAAATGATGATTTTGACACACTCAGCAGAGACAGTCTCTCTCATGTAGAAAAGATTCGTCGTCTGATTGTTGGCATTCTTCCCAGCAAACCACCAGAGATGTTTGATACATTCTGTGACATCCTCTGCTGTGTCGGCCAATCACATGTGGCCAATCGACTGATGCAGGATCCTCAACGAGTGCGACTCCTTGCACAAGGTGAGCTATTTTAATGAGACTGTTTGGTTCTAATATATTCTTCTAATTGTTGATTAGGAGCGAGTAGAAAAAGTGAAAAGGAAAGTTTTCAAAGAAGAGTCGAGATGTTGTTGGTTCAAGTGGCTGATTTGGACAGAGAAAAACGAGAAGCCGTGAAGAGAGCTGCTGCAGCGGAAGCTCACGCTCAAGAGGCAAGAAGGGAGACAGAAGAAGCAAGAGAGGAAGCTCAAGAGGCAAGAGAAGAAGCCGAGAAAGCAAACAGAAGAGCTGTGACAGCTGAAGTGAAGATGAGAGGAGAAGAACTGACAAACATGGCATTTAGGATGAAGGTTCTTTCTGCAGATGAGGTGAGTTTGATGTAACAAACCACATGAAAAGAAATTAATAATAATTAATTATGTTGATAACTAAATACATTTAGAGCAATTATGGAAATAAAAAATTTGATTTATTTTAAAAGAATATTGTTGATATTAAAGACACAATTGTTGTAATGTATGTGTTAATATTAATATGAAGTTTGATTGTTTTAGGAAATGTTTATTTGCTTCTGTCTAAACGGACGGACACACACACACACACACACACACACACACACACACACACACACACACACACGTGCACAAACGACACACAGCACACACACACACACACACGACACACACACACGACACACACACACACATACACACACACACACACACACAAACGTATGACACACACGACACACACACACACACACACACACACACACACACACACACACACATCTCCACACACATGCAGGTGGACACACACACGCTTCCACAACACACGTGTGCAAGCAAACACACACACGTGGCACACACACACACACACACACACACACACACACACACACACACACAGGTGACACACACACACACACACACACACACACACACACACACACACACACACACATACACACAGGTGACACACACACACACACACACACACACACACACACACACACACACACACACACACACACACACACACACACACACACACATACACACAGGTGACACACACACACACACACACACACACACACACACACACACACACACACACACACACACACACACACACACACACACACACACTTACAGTAAATTATTGCATGTAAAGTATAGTTGATAAGAGACAGTTGTTGTAATGTATGTATTAATTAATATGAAGTTTGATTGTTTTATAAAATGTTTATTTTGTACTAAATACAGACATGCAAATACAGCTGATGTTTGACTTGTTTGTATTTTTATTTAAATTTTTATAATTGTTCTTGTTTCCATCTATTGTACATGTTGTATTGATTCTAGATCAATGACAGTCTGCCATCATGGACACAGTGGAATGTACACTTGCCTCATGACAGGTGGTGGCGTTCATATAATAGAATGGGAGAGATTGAAGGCAGACTAGTGGTAGGTTATGATGGTAATCTGCATGTTCTCACTTATGAACATGATAAGTGGGACAAGTTTGTCAGAAAGAATGGTCACATCTGGAATGTAGTGTGTCATCAAGGTGTGTGTCTGGTGTGTGTGAAGGATGTAGATAAACATCAGTTAGTGATTGAACAATTTCATTTGAATGAAGACAAGAAATGGCGTTTCCTCACAGTTCTACCAAATGAACTGCAGTTGGATTGTGTATCTGTTGCTCTTCATGACAACTCACTGTATGTGGTGGGTGGTGGGACTAAGTCATTCGAGACAGTGAACACAGTACGTGTGTGTGACCTTCACAGCGGTCATTGGTATAAGATGGATGACATGCAAACAAAACGTAGTGACTGTTCTTCTGTTATTATAAACAACACAGTGTTTGTAGGGGGAGGATGGACTGATGGATATTACTCTAGTAATATTGTTGAGTGTGCAGATGTTCGTGATAGAAAATGGAGAACAATCCCCTCTACAACCACATATAGACCTACACTAACGTCAGTCAGTAACAGACTGGTGGGGACTGGAGGTTTGACACAACAACAGAGGATGTATTCTCCTTCTAATATTGTAGAATTATATGATGAGAGATCTACCAAATGGCTTCCTCTTCCACTCATGACACACAAACGGTTGTTCCATGCTGCATTCTCAACTCAGAATGGAGAACTCATCACAGCAGGAGGGTTTGGTGGGCATTTTCACTATTCAATAGAAAGTCTTAAGTGTGACTAATATTTGCATTTTCTTTCAATTTGTGTGTATTTGTTATATTATAATCTCTAGTGTTTGTATAAAGACAATTTGGTGTGAAATTTAGTGTGTGTAACATAAACTAGATCGTGAACGTTGTTTTCTTAATTAGTAGTCACGTGATTTGCATTTTGAACGAGCAGTGGTGAAGTGGAAAAAGGAATGCAAGCGTTGAACATCCGGGAGAGTTTGTGCTTAATTTCTAGCTTTAAATGTTTGTTCGTGTTCGTTGCTCTTTGGACAAGCGTAGCAGTAAATCTGGTTTGATAACGGAAATCACCGAGAAGGTTATCGATGCCAGTCAGTTAATCATTGAAATGTCGACGACGTGAATGGATTTTTCTTCATTTCTCAATCGGAACTTGTCTGTCTTGCTTTAGTTGGCGAGGTTGGACTTGCGAGATTGATAAACGTGGTTCGTAGCTTTGATATTCCTGTTGAGAGTGGAGAAAACGACGAATTGAAGTGAAAGTTGTCAGAGTAAGTCACGTGATCGATAGTTTAGAAATAAATTTGAGCGAGTGCAAGATGAGCTGGTGTACGAGCTTTTGACTAGAAACAGTGCCAACGTAAATAAATATACATAAATTGTTATTGTCATCAAATTAATCTATTTTTAACGCGCGTTAGGTAGAGCGTTTGCGTACACATCCGTTGTTATCGAAAGCTACGGGACTTTGAAGAAGTCACGTGACTGGCGAGGAGCGGTATACTAACGGGGTTCTATTTGCCTCAAATCTCTGTGGCTGGCTGACTATGTACGCCAAAAAATGACCATATATGGGTGTCACCCTTTAGGAATGTATGGTATGCAAGCGAGTGACCAATCACGACGCATTATTCTTTGCGTCGCACGCGACAAGGAGGGACAATGGCTGGGCAGCCAATCACTACGCGCTGTTCGACATGAGAGAACATCTAGCCAGAAAGACGTCAATTTTTGATCAGAAACAACAGAAACGTTGTATTTCAAGTAGCGCTACCTGAAAATCTACAAGCATCCAATCTTGCTGCCGTAGTATGCACAAACGTGAAGCGTCGTGCGCGCGTTACGTACGGGACTTCCTTGCTAACGCGCGTTGCCGACTACTGATACCGTAGCTAACTAAGCTAACTAAGGTACTTAAAGCGATACACAAGGACATACAGAATTTATAACGTGTGACGTTGGCGTGTGGACTAGAGAAATGGGCGTGTCAATAGCTGTTGGTTAGTGATTGTGCATGATGTTTGTGATTCGTGTTGTTGTTTGTTTGTTTATCAGTCTGGTTGTCTGTTTGTCTTATTTTTTGTGTTTGTTGGTCTGTATTCTCATTTATTGACTTGCTGCTTGTTTTTGTGTTTGTGTGGCAGTTTGCTTTCTAGTTGCCTGTGCAATGTCTTGCCTTTGTGTTTGTCTTCTTGTCAGTCGGTTGTGTGCGTGTGTGTGTGTGTGTGTGTGTGTGTGTGTGTGTGTGTGTGTGTGTGTGTGTGTGTGTGTGCGTGTGTGTGCGTGTGTGTGTGTGCACGTGTGTGAGTGTGTGTGTGTGTGTGTGTGTGTGTGTGTGTGTGTGTGTGTGTGTGTAAACAGCCTTGCAGGTTACGACTTAACATACTTACATCTGATAGTTCTGTCCAACTGCACTCTAAATTATACATGCAAATTAACAGACAATCTTATGCAAAAGTTCCATTGCTCGTGTGGACTGGGCATTCCAGTCTAACTGGTTGGCTGGGGCCTTCCGGATCGGTTGGCCACCCCATACATCCATGCCTGGTTTAAGACAAGAGAAGGATCTGTAGGAAGCGAGTGTAGTGAACGTGTTGGGTTGTATGAGATTATTGATGATTACAAGGCAATCTGTTGCCTTCAGCAGGCATTCATAGATAAACATAATTTTTATGTGTAACCACATTGACTGCATGCCAATTCACAGTCTTCTCTGATTTTCTCCATACGTTTATGTGTGTTCATTGCTGCGTTTCACTTTAGGTTTACCGTATAGTGAGCCATGATACACGTGTAGGTTTGTCGTTTCTTGATAGAATGTCATTCGACTGATGACTGTCAACGGCACCGAGTTCTTACTGCAAGCTCCAGACACTGAGACTGGAGATAGTTGGGCTGAGGTGATCGGTGATACGATACGACAGCTGGAGCAAGACAAAACAGTTTTGTGTTTATGTCTGTGTGTTGTCTTGGTTCTGTTTGTGATGATGTGTTTTGGTGTTTTGTTTCAGATTGCGAATCCAATGGTTGCTGAATGTGACATTCGTTCAACTTCCAGGCCATTGCTTGATGCTCATAATAGGTGAGTGATTATGTATGGCTTGGAGTGTATTATCTGTTTTTATGTTGATTGTCTGTGTTTCTGTATGTCTGTCTGTCAGTTTCTCTGTCTGTCTGTTTGTCTGTCTATTTGTCTGTCAATCTATCAGTCTGTCTGTCTGTCTGTCTGTCTGTTAGTCTGTTCATTTACCTGTCTGGCCGTCTGTTTATTTGTTCTTTTGCCTGTTTATTCATTTTTTTGTCTGTTTGTTTGTCTGCCTGTCTGTCCATTTGTCTGTCCCTGAGACGTTTGTGCATCTGTCCATCTGTTTGTCTGTCTGTCTCTCTGTCGGTCTGTCTCTCTGTCTGTCTGTCTCTCTGTCTCTCTGTCTGTTTGCCTGTCTGTCCGTTTGTCTGTTCGTCTGTAAGTCTGTTCCTTTTTTGTGTTTGGCCATCTTTTTATCTGTTTTTTGTCTGCCTATCCATTGGTTTGTCTGTCTGTCTGTCTGTCTGTCTGTCTGTTTGCCTATCTATTTGTCTGTCTATCCATCTATTTATTCTTTTGTCTGTCCATTCGGTTGTCCTTCAGAGGTCCGTGCATCTGTCCATCTGTTTGTCTGTCGCAGTCTGTCTTTGTCTGTCAGTCTGTCTGTGAAATACATATATTTCAAATCCAAAGAAATTTCTATCAAGAGCACTGTCTGTCTATCTGTCTGTCTGTCTGTCTGTCTGTATGTCTGTCTGTCTGTCATTGGCACATCCATGGAGTCAACGTATTCTAAAACGATCCAGCAGGGAGGATGGGTTTGCTGCCCACACAAGAGAAGAGAAGAAGACCTTTAAGGATAAAGAAGAAATTCTACCAGGATGGACGTCATCAAAGTGTATCCCACTAGTGTTTGAGCACTTTGGTAGATGGGGCCTGTAAGCCGATGCCTTCTTACACACTCAAAACAGTGCAGCCGTATGGAGGAAGACGCCTTTCGTAGTGCAGAACAATTCAAAACTTTTTGGAGGAAACAGTTCTCTTTGATTCTTCAAAGATGCAACGCGAAAATAATCCTCAAAAAGTTGTCAAGAGTTTCAGAAACGAAGAATGACATGAACAAGCTTTTTGACTTTAATGTACAGATCCAAGTCCACTAATGTTTTAAAGTATTTCGCTGTGAAGGACTGGTTTATCATAGAAGTTTAGGATGTGTACAAGTAGACGATCTGTAAAAATAATATAATTTGTCTGTCTGTCTGTCTCTCTGTCTCTCTGTCTCTCTGTCTCTCTGTCTCTCTGTCTGTTTGTCTGTCTGTCTGTCTGTCTGTTTGTTTGTCTGTCTGTCTGTGGTGACCAGTGATGAAGAGACTGTGAAACCAAAACATGTTACATAAGTTTATAATTAATCAAAAGTGTTGTACCTGACAACATGCCACTTACTCAACTTTATAACAAGAAAATAATTTATTGATATCAACCATTGTAATTTAATCACTTCTACACAAACCTTCTACCTCATGTCATATGTTACAACCAATTTGCTTACTTTGCTGTACTTGTCACTCATTGTATCTACTTTCATGACTAAACTAAGTCGATGATGTTTAGTGAACTGATAGCCGCCATGCAATACCCTGATGCCGGTGTTCCACTCGGCAAGCACAAGAATGGAGTGAAAACATACAAAGACTGTTTTGCTGGTGTGTTGTGTGTCTTATCCTCATCTAAGTTTACTTGCATAAAAATTTTGTTTGTTGCATGTGAAAGTTGTGAGTTAATTGAGTGGTTGTTGTCGTGGTCGTTTGTCACAATGAGGGAGGAAGGATGTCAATTAGCAAACAGTCTCTTGAATAAAGCGTATCTACAGCCGGTGGGAGGGTTGAATAAAGAGTCGTTCAAGAAGCATTCGCATTCGAGAAGTTGGCGTTTGTGGATGGTGTAGGAGCTTTTTATAGATTTGTAAGTTTGTGTTTAGTTGGTTTGATCTGCATGTTTGGTGCACACACACACACACACACACACACACACACACACACACACACACACACACACACACACACACACACACACACACACACACACACACACACACACACACACACACACACACACACAATCACAGAAATTTGAGTGTCGATTACTGTGGACACAGTACACACTACATGACATTGCCATGTATGTCTACTACTTCATACTTGTTTCTAGTTGTCTCATTGTGTTCTTCCAGTCTGCTCTCACACCATCCAAGCCAGTAGAACAGTGTTTCAGTACATTGTCAAGAAATGCAGAATTGACCAGTTCAGAGACAGACTCGCGTTCTGAATGTGGCATGCAGACACAGTGTGGCACTTCAACAGTCGGAAAAGAAAATATTTTTACTTACTTACTTAATTAATTAATTAATTATGTGTGTGAGACATGTGCAGATGGGTCAGTCAGGTGGAAAAATTGTGGAAACAACAAGGCAAGGATTCTCAATGAAAAAGGTACGTTGGATGAGAAAGTGGCTATGTGTGCATGTTGCTAAAGAATTGGATGTTGAATGGTTTTGTTGTTGCAATAGGGACATCGGATACACAACTGGAAAGCGAGAAAGTCTATTGCCCAATTAAGGGTGCATGTGGTTTGCTGTATTATCAAGGATCTAAGGTATTGTTTGTGGTAGAAATTTGCATGTGTGTGCGTGTTCACGTGCGCGCGCGCGCGCGCGCGTGTGTGTGTGTGTGTGTGTGTGTGTGTGTGTGTGTGTGTGTGTGTGTGTGTGTAGATTTGCATGCATGCCTGATCAGATGTTGACATGTAGGTTTATGGCAGTTGATCAGAGCAAATGAAAGAAATTGGAGACTATTTGTTCTCACTCGAAATGGCAACAGCTCAATGTAAACTCACTTTATTCATTTAGTTGTGTGTGTTTGTTTTGTTTGTTTGTGTAATTGTGTGTCCATAAGTGTGAGGGTGTTTGTAACTGTTTTATTGGACTGCAAAGTATTGTGGTTGTCATTTTAGGAAATGTGTGTTGACAGACAGACAAACAGACAAACAAACACCTAAAATAGTTTACCTGCTTTAGTAACTTTATGTGCTACAGAACCATATTGTCTGCATTGTATCTCTTATGCTATCCCAACTACACATCAATGCCCCTCACTTATTCTTAACCATTCTTTTTGTATTTCACCTTTCACACGTGTTAATATCAATCAACATAAGCTATTAACCCATTTTTGTAGTGTCTGTCTGTCTCTCCTCTTCTTGTTCACTTTGTCATTTTCCTTTTTCTATCTCATGCACGTTCATGTTTCACAGACAAAATTGTATCTGCCGGTGATCCCAGTTATGCAAGAGTTCTTGCTGATTGATTGTTCTATACTACAGACGTGTTGTGACATTCGTGAGAGTTTGGTTTTGTGGAAGACTCTGGCAGTAGCCGATGGAGACAACCAACCTGTGGAGTGGCTATCAATCCAGCCAGTAGACCTCGACGTGATCATTCCCGACTTCATCGAATACAGAAAGAAATGCAATTGTGATGACTTGATGAAAGGCAATTTGTGTTGCAAAACTCTGACACATCAGAGTGGATCAATGACGTTCTGTATTGCCTGTTGTGGATGGAGACTTGAACTTGACAAGTTGGACAACAGAGTTGTTGCTGTACACTACAAGAGTGCACGTGTCAGTCCACGTATGCAGCTGTTCCATGATGTTGTGTCATTAAGACTTGTCCATGCGTTCTCGGCGCTATACGAGTAGCTATTAGGTACAGCATCATGTAACTTGCACTGGCGGTATGTGTGGCTATCATTACACAGGAGCTTGTTGGTTGATCTTACTCAAATAGGGTGTAAAGCCTTAGGGGGGTGTGGTGTGTGTGTGTGTGTGTGTGTGTGTGTGTGTGTGTGTGTGTGTGTGTGTGTGTGCGGTGTGTGTGTGTTGTAAGTATACTTACTGTCGACACTAGACCAGAATGGATCGCGATCCGATCGCGAATTATATGATGAGAGATCTAGCAAGTGGCTTCCTCTTCCACTCATGACACACAAACTGTGGTTACATGCTGCATTCTCAACTCAGAATGGAGAACTCATCACAGCGGGAGGGTTGGATGAAGAACTCGAAACCATCATGTCAATAGAAAGTCTGAAATGTCCATAACATTTTGTGTTAACAAATTACCTTATTTTTAGTTTGTGTGTATTTGACATTTTGTTACGTTTATCCAACTGTATGTTGATGGAAGATACTATGCAAGTGTAAGAGCATCTAATGATACCATATTATATTATTATATCACATCAAGCTCCATATTCACGTTTTTCTATCAAACATACCTCCTTACATCAGCAGACGTTGAGAAAGCGCTCAAATCTCATAAAGCAATAATACCATCTATTATCATTCAGCAACGACATAATCCATATTCCTCATGTGTACAACTGTTTATATAATTGACGTCGATAGTAAACTCGGTCGACATGAACTGTGTCATCGACTGTCAGGAGGTGACCTGTAGAACATGTCTTTGAGGTACATTGTGATTGAAGGTGGTAAGGGAAGTTGATGGATTTTGTCGATTCTTGATGGACCGAGCAGTTGGCGAATAGATACACGAGATAATTCCTATAGAGTTCGTAGACGACCTACAGACATGAGCATGATGCAAGGATAGGGGTAGACACACGCAAATGAACAGAGACAGGCAGACATATAAAGATAAATGCATGACATGCACACACACGAACTACACACCGTTGTCACTCTAGTCAGACCGATTGGTTAGTCAACCAAATAATAATTTTTTCCACTCTGACAAACAAAACAATTACACTTATAAGACCCCAATCGGACCGTTAGCCAGACAGCCAAACCTGTACCCGACACACGGTAACAATAATTCTTCCAACTAAGACTTTCAACATCTAGCCCAATAACTAGTCAGTCAGACCATAGAACGACACACCGTTATCACTCTAGTCAGACAGATTGGTTAATCAAACAAATATAAAATTATCCCCACTCTAATTTTCTCATATCTGACAAACAGAATAATCAGACTTATAAGACCCCAATCAGACTGTTAGCCAGACAGCCAGACCTGCTTCCGAAAGACTATCATTACCGGAAGAACAGAAACAATAATTCTTCCAACTAAGACTTTCAACATCTAGCCCAATAACTAGTCAGTCAGATTATTGAACGACACACCGTTATCACTCTAGTCAGACCGATCGGTTCGTCAACCAAATAATTTGCGAGCGAGCGAAGCGAGCGAGTTTTCTCTAATGCGTCAAAGGGGTACTCTGAGTGTCCGTCCGTGCGTACGTCCGTCCGTGCGTCACCACCCCTACCCGCCGGGGGAATCGTTAAGGAATTGATAAATTCGAATCGTTCTTTGCTCGTTTTGAACAAAGTAAACATACAATAGTTTACGTCATGCGACGTCATCACTCGAAATGTTTCTATGGTAACTATGCTCACTGATGTGACTGCGTTCCACCACCCCTACACCCAGGGGACAGCTGTTACAAATCGATCATTTTGAATAATTGTTTGTTTTCCTCGATGGGTGCCAAAAATTGACACTTCACGTTATGTGACGTCACTCTGTCATTATTGCTATGACAACAAGATTGAATTAGGCGTAAGCAGCGTTTTTACTTATGTAGCGTCTTGTACTAGCTGTTTTGTGACAGTTAATGCTGTTCTTAGCTGTTAATAATAATTAGCCGATGTAATGAAAGTTAACAACTGCTAACATCGCCATGGAAACATTGCTCACTTACCGTTAACTAAGCATGCGCGTTTTACTGTGCGTTGCGCACCACTCCTAGCTAGCCACCCCACGAGCGAATCGAAGGAACAGTCGTTTACACGTCTACACCGTTGGTTATGCGCTTCTCCGTTATCTTGACTATTGATTTACGTAACGAACTGTGACACTTCATGTGACGTCATCGCTAGACACTATTGACCGAAGAAAGCGCGCAAAGTACACAGTCGAAAGAAATTTGAAGAAAACAAGTCACTTACGACAGTAAAGGGTTTAGTAATTGTACGAAGCCGTTTGGAACAAAACCGATTTGCTGTCCATCGAGTGCATTCGGCAGTATGTAGCTAATCTACCCGTGCACCTGGCCGATGCCATCTCGCTAGCCGCGGCCGATATGTTTTGTGACCGAAATTGCATTGAACTATTTCGCTTGCCGAGTGTCGCTCCATAGAGGACGTCTAGATCTAGCCGAGTGAAATATTGATCAAAGTTACACTCACGGTACTTCACACATTAATTATCTAGAGAGTGATCGGTTTTGAGTCAGCTTTCCACAGTTGTGAGCTGTATACGTGAGTGAGTATCGAGTCGTGTCGATCGCGGTTAAATAAAATGAGATTTCATTGCGATCGATGTGTCGACTAATAAACACACCTAGAGATGCAACAGTCGTGTTTTGCTTTTGCCGCTTTGACTATGTAAATGCTGGCCGAATCAATGCGTCGGCAAGTTACTACGGTATCTAGCAGCAGCTCTCTTTTCCTGATCTTTTACTAAATACAGCTAGTGTATCGAACAACGTATTCTAGACGTTGTTTTAAAATTTCACTCTGCAGCTGTCTAGTACGTGCTCGCTCGCACAGGTGGGAATGCAAAACAAAACAAAAAAAAAGAAAACAAAAGTTTTGAGCATTGGCTACGAACAGGCACGTATTCTTCTTGACAGTTCTGTTCTTGAAAACGTTACAGAGTTTACTTACTTGGGGAGTATCACGAGCCAAGATGGTGGATGCATTGCTGAAATTGATGCTCGTATAAGCAAAGCAAGTAAAGTTTTCGGTTCCTGGAAGAAAAGGGTATTTACCAACAGGCAGTTTTCAATCTCCACAAAAATGAAAATTTTTCGTGCTTTGGTGAGACCTGTTTTGCTATATGGATGTGAGACTTGGTCCGTTACACAACCAAACTTGCAACGTTTAAATACATTCCACATGCGGTGCATTCGATCGATTCTTGGTGTCTCAAGATGGAATAAAATCAAGAATTCAGACAATTTAGAACGAGCTCGTGAAGACCCTATTGCTATGACAATACAGAAACAACGTTTGCAATGGCTGGGCCATCTGCTACGCATGAATGACAATCGTCCCCAAAAACAACTACTTCGCAGCAGACTTAGTAATGCAACAAGACCAACACATGGGCCTAAACAGAGATGGATAGATGTTGTCACAAGAGACCTCAGATCATTACACGTCAGTCTTCGTGATGCTGATGATCGTGCTGCTTGGAGAAGCGCTATTACGCTGCGTTGCCAAAACCCATAGTGGGTATGGTGGAATCAAGGTCAAGGTCAAGGTGTGTGTGTGTGTGTGTGTGTGTGTGTGTGTGTGTGTGTGTGTGTGTGTGTGTGTTGGTGTGTATACGTGTGTGTTAACTTTAGTTATTTTTACTCGATTCACACCTATTGCTCATTGTGTGTTGTTCTATTGTACTCTAATGTCACTCAAATTTTTTTGTAGACTTGGTGGAGGTGACCGTGGTGCATCTGAGATTATGGATCATGCCTTCTATAGCAGCATCAACTGGCAAGACATTTACGATCGCAAGGCAAGTAAAACATCTCAACTTTTTTTGTAGCAACGCCTCACTTTTTGTGTTGTGTTAGGTTCCTCCTCCGTTTATACCGAACGTGTCTGAGCAAGAAATCGGTGACAAATACATTCCGGCCGAGTTCAAGTCGGATACAGTAGCAAATACACCATCAGACCGTGCAGGTGGGACGTTGAATGTTGTACACATTTGATTTAGCAGCAAATTTAGAAACACTCACATACATTCATGTTACCTTACATACTTACTTACATGCATGCAGCATATAACATACCTGCATACATGAATACATACATTCTGATACAATTTTTTTGTTACAAGAACCTCTAGCGCCCAGGTTAACAGTCACTATGCACTTGCTACGATGTAACTCTAGAAGCAACAGTCACTATGCATTTGCCTTAATTGTTTTAACAGAAACGATCCATAGAGAGAGGTAATGGCATGTGAGTTCCTTGCCTAAGAGAATAACGTCTGTGCCCGTATCGTACTTGAACTTCTGACTCAAAGGTCTCTAATGTTTCCATTCTCCAAATGCACTCTCTAACCAATTGAGCCACAGACATGATATGTAGGTGTACATGCATCCACACATAGCTACAGACATTCTACATGCATACGTACATATACCTACACACATACATACATAGATATTTAAATACATACATATATACCTACCTACCTATATACATGATAATGTGTTTACCATATTAGTGATGATTGTGTTAAGAAGTCTTTGAGCTGTTGTAAGCCTAACTATCAAATTGTGTTCTCTGTAGGTGCTCTGCATGATGAGGAAGGAGAGCCATTTGAGCAGTTTACGTTTGTGGGTGACAAAGGCAATCTGCACACATGATTTCGTTTGTAGGATTTTTGTGTGATATCGTACATTTCAAGTTGATCGTGATTGGATAGGAGGAATGAACTGTTCTAGGCTCATGTTTTTATTATTCTTGTATTGTCGTCTATTAGCAGTGTACGTGACGTTAACGTTTTCAACACTAGAATGTGTTCAGCAGTTAATTAAAGTGTTTGACAGTGCGTCTGTAGATCAGGAGCATGTCACAAGGTTTAGTAGTTGGGTTGCATGACTGACTGTATGGTGGTGTCTAGCTGTTGCTGTTGTGACGAGGATTGCAATGAATCCGAATTTTAGGATGAAAATTATATAGAAACGTTTGATTACAATCAGTTTTTTTCCGTTTTCCTTGCTTCTTCCCCACGCCTACCCTGGGGACTGTTGTCTAGATATTAATTGGGGTCTATACCTTGGGACTGTGCATACATTAGTAGGACTGTTGTTGATGATGACTTTGAGGCGTGATGATCACATGCGATGATGGTGATTGGTTGGTTTATCTCACGGTGTAGACGTAAGGGAATGTTGCTTGCGCAGTTTCCAGTTGCCTTGCAAGTGATCGAAGAGAATGCGTCGTTCTGTGAGAACAAATCCGTGGCTCTCGCTCTCTAGACACTTCGGCTACGTCGCCGATCGTCTGCGACTGGATGCTGCGCTGCTCCGTCGTCTTGTGGAAGTGGGAATGATGAGCGGAGACGAATACGACGAGTTGACGAATGAATGTTTTCTAAAGAGAAAGAGAATGAAGCGTCTATTGAGAGATATCCTTTCTAGACAAGATCCTACACTATTCGACACGTTCTGCAAGATAGTGAGTGAAGTGGGTCAAGGATTTATTGTTGAGAAGCTCAAGGAAGGTCCACATGAAATCGTCAAGTCGGCAGCATGTGAGACTTGCTCATCGTGTCGACGAGAGACGTTCGTTTAATGATGCTTCTTATCGTGTAGATGGAAAGAAAACGGAAGAGTCACACACAACGGCGGCCGCCAGTTGCGGGACTGCTCCGACAGCGAGGGGAAGTCCCGAATACGTGATGTCGACATCACGTGACTTTCGTAAGATGACCTGTTTGTGTGTCTTTGCACTTTATGACTCGATCTTGTAGCAGCTGCTATGGAAACGTCAGGGAGAGGCAGAGAGACACCGACGGTGTTCACAGAACGTGTGAGCGTGAATCCGTCTTCTGCGCATGCGTCAGCTGTCAGACTTGAATCTGCGCAGGCGCACTCGTCCCGCGTTTACGAAAAGGAGTCGTGGCCTGCCATTCGAAAAAACTACCGCTTCCTGTCACACCGTCTTCGCCTGAGCGCAGAATTTCTTGGCTGTTTGTATGAGCAAAGTTTCATCAACAAAGATGACTTGGACGCTTTCCACAGCATCTCTCTTCCTCGTGATCGAAAGTTGCGTCTCCTTCTTGTTGACATTCTTCCCACTAGACCACCTAGCATGTTTACCACTTTCTGCAACATTCTTCGCCACCTAGGCCAACCACATGTCGCTGAAAGGCTGGAAAGGTATGAGACGGACAGACTGGATTGTGTAGAAGGTGAGTGTCTTGTGTGTTGTTTGTAGTCTGTTTTGTGACATGACGTACGAGTTGTTGTACGTAGGAAGTAGAAGATCACAAGAGAAAGAGGAAACATTGACATCTCGAGTGGCTCGACTGGAAAGAGAGAAAACAGCAGAAAGGAAACAAACAGAAGCTGCAAACGCACGTGCTGATGCTGCAGAGGCTCGAGCTGATGCTGCAGAGAGCAAAGCGAAGAAAGAAGTGGCAGAAAAGAAGGAAGGAAAATGGACAATTTTGGCTCTTCGATGTGACAAAGCAGAACACGCAGAAAGGGTTGATGTACGTGAGTTATATTTTCAACTATTACATTAGATAGTAACGTACATGCTGAGCTAGCCTCCTACCAGACCGTCTTGTGCCATCATGCCCTGTTCCTGTATGACATGGGCGCGTTTCTTTATTCTCTTCTGCCTTTTCTGGACACACACACACACACACACACACACACACACACACACACACACACACACACACACACACACAAACACAAACACAAACACACGTGCACACACATGGGCACACACACACACACACACACACACACACACATGCTCCCACAACACACGCACACACACACAAACACAAACACACATGTGCACACGTGCACACACATGTGCACACGTGCACACACCTGGGCACACACACACACACACACACACTCACTCACGCTCCCACAACACATGCACACACACACACACACACATGCAGACACATGGGCACACACGCGCGCGCACACACACACACACACACACACACACGGACACGGTGAGACACATTACCCTTTGTTGATATCAACATGTTTAGTCTTTTTCGCAAACCCTTTACTTTGCACGGACATACTTACAGTAAATTATTGCATGTAAAGTATAGTTGATAAGAGACAGTTGTTGTAATGTATGTGTTAATTAATATGAAGTTTGATTGTTTTATAAAATGTTTATTTTGTACTAAATACAGACATGCAAATACAGCTGATGTTTGACTTGTTTGTATTTTTATTTAAATTTTTATAATTGTTCTTGTTTGCATCTATTGTACATGTTGTGTTGATTCTAGATCAATGACAGTCTGCCATCATGGACACAGTGGAATGTACACATGCCTCATGACTGTTTGTTTCCATATAATAGAATGGGAGAGATTGAAGGCAGACTAGTGGTAGGATGTCTTGATGGTAATCTGCATGTTCTCACTTATGAACATGATAAGTGGGACAAGTTTGTCAGAAAGAATGGTCACATCAAGAATGTAGTGTGTCATCAAGGTGTGTGTCTGGTGTGTGTGGAGGATGGAGATAAAGATCAGTTAGTGATTGAACAATTTTATTTGAATGAAGACAAGAAATGGCGTTTCCTCACAGTTCTACCAAATGAACTGCAGTTGTATGGTGTATCTGTTGCTCTTCATGACAACTCACTGTATGTGGTGGGTGGTAGGACTAAGTCAGGGGAGAGAGTGAACACAGCACGTGTGTGTGACCTTCACAGCGGTCATTGGTATAAGATGGATGACATGCAAACAAAACGTAGTGACTGTTCTTCTGTTATTATAAACAACACAGTGTTTGTAGGGGGAGGAAAGACTGATCGACGTTACTCTAGTAATATTGTCGAGTGTGCAGATGTTTGTGATAGAAAATGGAGAACAATCCCCTCTACAACCACATATAGACCTACACTAACGTCAGTCAGTAACAGACTGGTGGGGACTGGAGGAGACACACAACAACAGTGGCTGTATTCTCCTTCTTCTAATATTGTAGAATTATATGATGAGAGATCTACCAAATGGCTTCCTCTTCCACTCATGACACACAAACGGGAGGAACATGCTGCATTCTCAACTCAGAATGGAGAACTCATCACAGCAGGAGGGTTTGATGAAGATTCAATAGAAAGTCTTAAGTGTGACTAATATTTGCATTTTCTTTCAATTTGTGTGTATTTGTTATATTATAATCTCTAGTGTTTGTATAAAGACAATTTGGTGTGAAATTTAGTGTGTGTAACATAAACTAGATCGTGAACGTTGTTTTCTTAATGAGTAGTCACGTGATTTGCATTTTGAACGAGCAGTGGTGAAGTGGAAAAAGGAATGCAAGCGTTGAACATCCGGGAGAGTTTGTGGTTAATTTCTAGCTTTAAATGTTTGTTCGTGTTCGTTGCTCTTTGGACAAGCGTAGCAGTAAATCTGGTTTGATAACGGAAATCAGCGAGAAGGTTATCGATGCCAGTCAGTTAATCATTGAAATGTCGACGACGTGAATGGATTTTTCT
The DNA here is from genome assembly GCF_963422355.1 of Corticium candelabrum. Lineage (NCBI taxonomy): Eukaryota > Metazoa > Porifera > Homoscleromorpha > Homosclerophorida > Plakinidae > Corticium > Corticium candelabrum. The sequence continues at coordinate 10,286,568 of NC_085086.1, read as the reverse complement.
TCATTTCTCAATCGGAACTTGTCTGTCTTGCTTTAGTTGGCGAGGTTGGACTTGCGAGATTGATAAACGTGGTTCGTAGCTTTGATATTCCTGTTGAGAGTGGAGAAAACGACGAATTGAAGTGAAAGTTGTCAGAGTAAGTCACGTGATCGATAGTTTAGAAATAAATTTGAGCGAGTGCAAGATGAGGTGGTGTACGAGTTTTTGACTACAAACAGTGCCAACGTAAATAAATATACATAAATTGTTATTGTCATCAAATTAATCTATATTTAACGCGCGTTAGGTAGAGCGTTTGCGTACACATCCGTTGTAATATATTTTATTACGGTAAATAATTAATTAAAACAAGGACTAGACGTTATGTTAATATCAAGTGTATATCAAGGCAGTTATGTCTGTGTGGTTTGCAGCTAATTTTCAGTCTGTGATTTGATATCATCAAGAGTTGGAGTTTGGCCATTGCAAAGTGTTCGTTGACTATTGCACGTGGAGAAGGCTTGAAGGCGTGAGGCTGTGGAGCATCAATGACAGTGAGTGCTGCTTGGTGATAGGAAGTAGAGATTTGGTTTGTCTAATTTGTGGAGTAGATGGTGGTTGGTTGCTTGATGAGTTTAATGAGTTAATGAATGTTTTGTGTTGTAGTCCTCATTTCCTTATGGATCTTGTACGTGTGACGTTGGCGTGTGGACTAGAGAAATGGGTGTGTCAATAGCTGTTGGTTAGTGATTGTGCATGATGTTTGTGTTTCGTGTTGTTGTTTGTTTATTTATCAGTCTGGTTGTCTGTTTGTCTTAGTTTTTGTGTTTGTTGGTCTGTATTCTCATTTATTCACTTGCTGCTTGTTTTTGTGTTTGTCTGTCAGTTTGCTTTCTAGTTGCCTATGCAATGTCTTGCCTTTGTGTTTGTCTTCTTGTCAGTCGGTTGTGTGTGTGTGTGTGTGTGTGTGTGTGTGTGTGTGTGTGTGCATGTGTGTGTTTGTGTGTGTGTGTGTGTGTGTGTGTGTGTGTGTGTGTGTGTGTGTGTGTGTGTGTGTGTGTGTTTAAACAGCCTTGCAGGTTACAACTTAACATACTTACATCTGATAGTTCTGTTCAACTGCACTCTAAATTATACATTCAAATTAACAGACAATCTTATGCAAAAGTTCCGCTGCTTGTGTGGACTGGGCATTCCAGTCTAACTGGCTGGCTGGGGCCCTCCGGATCGGTGGGCCACCCCATACATCCATGCCTGGTTTAAGACAAGTAAAGGATCTGTGGGATGCGAGTGTAGTGAACATGTTGGGTTGTATGAGATTATTGATGATTACAAGGCAATCTGTTGCCTTCAGCAGGCGTTCATAGATAAACATAATTTTTATGTGTAACCATATTGACTGCATGTCAATTGACAGTCTTCTCTGATTTTCTCCATACGTTTATGTGTGTTCATTGCTGCGTTTCACTTTAGGTTTATCGTATAGTGAGCCATGATACACGTGTAGGTTTGTCGTTTCTTGATAGAATGTCATTGGACTGACGACTGTCAACGGCACCGAGTTCTTACTGCAAGCTCCAGACACTGAGACTGGAGATAGTTGGGCTGAGGTGATCGGTGATACGATACGACAGCTGGAGCAAGACAAAACGGTTTGTGTTTATGTCTGTGTGTTGTCTTGGTTCTGTTTGTGATGATGTGTTTTGGTGTTTTGTTTCAGATTACGAATCCAATGGTTGCTGAATGTGACATTCGTTCAACTCGTAGGCCATTGCTTGATGCTCATAATAGGTGAGTGATTATGTATGGCATGGAGTGTATTGTCTGTCTTTAGTCTGATTGTCTGTCTTTCTGTGTGTATGTCTGTCATTTATTTCTTACATCAGACTATGATACAATTCTGCAAAGAACTACAGTAAGACAACTAGACTAATGTTTATTGAAAGCTAACATAACAGCAAATTAAAACACTTATATATAACTAATACCCTGTTTACACGAGCACGAATAGCGAGCTGAGCCGGGCCACGCCAGCTCGTGCCAGTCCAGTATTCCAGCCCGTGTTTACATGACACATTCCATAGAAGGAAGCCAATGTGTTTCACTAACGTGCGTTAGTTCCTTGAGCTTGACATAGCTCGTGTTAGCTTAAGTTTGCAACGGACAGAAGCAAAGCTGCTTGCTTTTTTTCTCGATGGCTTTACAACAGTCATATTACAGACGATTACAAAGCAAGCTGTCCCTAGTCAGCACGGGCTGGCCTGCTTACAAGTGCTTGTGTAAACGGGGTATAAGACTAATGAGGAAGAAATTGGGTGCTGAGAGAGTCAGTTCTGTTTGTCTGTCTGTCAGTTTGTATGTCTATTTGTTTGTCTGTCTGTTTGTCTGTCTGTTTGTCTGTTGGTCTGTTTATCTGTCTGTCTGTTTCTCTGTCTCTCTGTCTGTCTGTCTGTCAGTTTATACATTTGTCTGTCTGATCAATTTGCTTACTTTGCTGTACTTGTCACTCATTGTATCTACTTTCATGACTAAACTAAACTAAGTCGATGATGTTTAGTGAACTGATAGTCGCCATGCAAGACCCTGATGCCGGCGTTCCACTCGGCGAGCACAAGAGTGCACTGAAAACATACAAAGACTGTTTTGCTGATGTGTTGTGTGTCTTATCCTCATCTAAGTTTACTTGCATAAAAATTTTGTTTGTTGCATTGAAGGTTGTGAGTTAATTGAGTGGTTGTTGTCGTGGTCATTTGTCACAATGAGGGAGGAAGGATGTCAATTAGCAAACAGTCTGTTGAACGAAGTGTATCTTGAGCCGGTGGGAGGGTTGAGTAAAGAGTCGTTCAAGAAGCATTGGCATTGGAAGAAGTTGGCGTTTGTGGATGGTATAGGAAGTTTGTATAGATTTGTAGGTTTGTGTTTAGTTGATTTGATCTGCATGTTTGGCACGTGCACACACACACACACACACACACACACACACACACACACACACACACACATACACACACACACACGTACACACACTTGTCTACCATAGTCACATTGATGTCATTGACACTGTTACATGTTATTAGCTGGAGAATCTTCTATTGGACAGACACGGACACATCAAGCTTGCAGATTTGGTCTTTGTAAAGAAGACATCACGAAAGACACAACGACCAGCACCTTCTGTAGAACACCAGAATATCTAGCACCCAAGGTGACAGCCAATTGTCTGGCAACTTTGTCTCATCAGTGATGGCAAATCAAGTGTTTCTTTGTGTTTGTAGGTTTAGAAGAAAGTGATTACGGTCGAGCTGTTGACTGGTGGTGTGTGGGTGTGGTTATGTATGAGATGATTTGTGGTCGGCTGCCATTTTATAACAGAGACCATGAAGTGTTGTTTGAGCTCATTCTGACTGTATGTGTGAGGTGATGGTTTGAAATTTGAATGATGCTGACGTGGGTTGTTCTGTTAGGAAGCAATCAAGTTTCCTCCATGAGCGTCTTCTTTGTCAAGATCTTTGCTAGCTGGACTGCTGGAGAAGGATCCACGGAAAAGGTTGTGTGTGTGTGGGGGGGTATGTGGGTGTGTGTGTTGGGTTGTGTGGGGGGAGAGGTATGTGTGTGTGTGTGGTGTTGGGTTGTGTGTGTGTGTGTGTGTGTGTGTGTGTGTGTGTGTGTGTGTGTGTGTGTGTGTGTGTGTGTGTGTGTGTGTGTGTGGCACGGTGGATCAGATGGTAGAGCATTGGTGATGACATCCGGGATCTTGTATTCCGTGATGAGAGTTAAAGGTTCGATCCTGGTGGAGGTGACACTGTCGCAGTTTCCTTGAACAAGAAACTCACCCACACTTGCTTCTCTTGAACCACGCCTATTGGAAAAGAGGGTGCTGAAACCCCCTGACTCCCCTTTGAATTCGGCCCTGCTTGGCAGCAACATTATGCAGCAGACAGGTAGGTTTTGGCCTTGGTGTCCAGTCCAGAGCTGCGCCATTCTCAGTGCCCCTAGATGACTCTGGCCAAGCTGCAGGTGGATTTTAGCACTGGCCCCAAGACTCCACGTAGCGCAAGGAGGCCCTGTCTCTCGAGGCAGGGGGAGCTATCTCCGCAACTGACCTCAAAGTCGATGTCGAAAGACGTGGAGTGCTTAACATTTGTCCATTTGTGTGTGTGTGTGTGTGTGTGTGTGTGTGTGTGTGTGTGTGTGTGTGTGTGTGTGTGTGTGTGTGTGTTTGTGTGTAAGTAGGGTTGATTATGTGAGTGGGGAAGTGTGTATGTGTTGGTGAGGGTATGTGGGTGTGGTTGTTAGGCAATGTGTATGGTAGGCAATGTGTGTGTGTGTGTGTGTGTGTGTGTGTGTGTGTGTGTGTGTGTGTGTGCAGTCATTTTATGGATTGATTACATTCGAGACCTTGCAGGGTTGCAGGTTCAAGTCACAGTGATGGCGAGCTATGGCATAATTTCCTTGGGCAAGAAACTTACACACAATTGTCTCTCTTGACTCAGAAGTATAAATGAGTACCTGGTCATTGACTGTGGCGGCAAAGGCCTCTGATTGCAACAAAGTCCATCATTCACTGGGGTCCATGTGGGACTTCTAGTGCCCACACCACAGTCGGCATCACAGTCGATGCTTCTGCGAGCACCTGGCCATGCAGGCTTTAGGAGATTGCTTAGCATGGCCCATAGCTCCTGGTTAGTACACAGGAACCCAGCCATCTAGCTGGGGGCATTACTGTTTAACGGCAGCTCCTTAATCATTTGCCATTTTGTGTGTGTGTGTGTGTGTGTGTGTGTGTGTGTGTGTGTGTGTGTGTGTGTTGGTGTGTATACGTGTGTGTTAACTTTAGTTATTTTTTCTCATTCACACCTATTGCTTATTGTGTGTTGTTGTATTGTACACTAATGTCACTCAAATTTTTTGTAGACTTGGTGGAGGTGATCGTGGTGCATCTGATAGCAACATCAACTGGCAGGACATTTACGATCGCAAGGCAAGTGAAACATCTCAACTTTTTTTAGGTAGCAACGCCTCACTTCTTTTTGTGTTGTGTTAGGTTCCTCTCCCGTTTATACCAAACGTGTCTAAGCAAGAAATCGGTGACAAATACATTCCTGCCGAGTTCAAGTCGGGTACAGTAGCGAATACACCATCAGACCGTGCAAGTGGGACGTTGAATGTTGTTCACAAATTATTTAGCAGCAAATTTAGAAACACTCACATACATTCATGTTACCCTAGATACTTACTTACATCCAGCATATAACATACCTGCATACATGAATACATACATACTGATACAATTTTTTTGTTACAAGAACCTGTGGGGGTAGGTTAACAGTCACTATGCATTTGCTACAATGTAACTCTATTACCAATAGTCACTATACACTTGCTACAATGTAACTCTAGAACCATCAGTATGGATACACTTGCTGTACTTGTTTTGACAGAAACAATCCATAGAGAGAGGCAATTGCATGTGAGTTCCTTGCCTAAGAGGATTGCGTCTGTGCTCGTATCGTACTCGAACTTTTGACTCAAATGTCTCTCATGTTTCCATTCTCCAAATGCACTCTCTAACCAATTGAGCCACAGGCATGATATGAAGGTGTACATGCATCCACACATAGCTACAGACATTCTACATGCATACATACATATACACACATACATACATAGATATCTAAATACATACATACATACATACCTATCTACATACATGATAATGTGTTTACCATATTAGTGATGATTGTGTCGAAAAGTCTTTGAGCTGTAGTAAGTCTAACTATCAAATTGTGTTCTCTGTAGGTGCTCTGCATGGTGGGGAAGGAGAGCCATTTGAGCAGTCTACGTTTGTGGGTGACAAAGGCAATCTGCACACATGATTTCGTTTGTAGGATTTTTGTGGGATATCGTACATTTCAAGTTGATCGTGATTGGATAGGAGGAATGAACTGTTCTAGGTTCATGTGTTTTATTATTCTTGTATTGTCGTCTATTAGCAGTGTACGTGAAGTATTCAACACTAGAATGTGTTGAGCAGTTAATTAAAGTGTTTGACAGTGCGTCTGTAGAGCAGGAGCATGTCACAAGGTTTAGTAGTTGGGTTGCATGACTGACTGTTTTACGGGTTTGAGTTTGTTCACTGTATGGTGGTGTTCGTTGCTGTTGTGATAAGCATTGCAACACACACACACACACACACACACACACACACACACACACACACACACACACACACACACACACACACACACACACACACACACACACACACACACACACACACACACACACACACAGCTCATTGTAAAGTTTATTAATTAATTTAATACTGTGGATGTACATACATGTGACTGTTGCTGCACGTGAGTCTCGAGTCCCACAAATGGATGTGCTTGCTAGATTGCATGTGAATACACAGCTTTCTTCTTTACTGATGTGCAATCTACTCTAGCTTTCTCCAGCTCTATAAATGGCTGGAGAGTTTGATGGAAGGTCTATTACTGTGAGTTCATGGCTGTTTGCCTCTCTTTGTGATGAGTAGAGGGCAAGTTGATACGGGACATAAACAAATGGAATAAATCCTTAAAAAGCATCAATATATTTGACTGTTGTAATGGAGGGATGCATTTCTCAATATATTATTATTATTTGTTTGAAGAAATCGAAAGCATAAACAACACACCCACTATTATAATTGCAATTCCGTGCACACATTGGGGACTGTTGTGTCATGAGTTTGAGGCGTGTTGATCGCATTCGAGGATGATGATTGGTTGGTAATCAGATGACATCATGTATAAGCCAATGTTTGATGCGCACACTCCAGTTGCTTGCCAAGTGTCGTCGAGAACGTGTTGTGTTGATCTCTGTCTCTCGACGTCAGTGCCGCTGTTGGTCGTCAATCCACCGTTTGTCATCACTTGACCGTCTAACGTTTCATTGCTGTGCCTCACGCTTTCTATCATCAGTAAGAGAGTGATATTACATCTGATCGAGACGTACGGGGTCAGTGGACGGTTCGGCCATTTAATTTTCTACATTTCAATTTTCATGTTTTCATTTTTCAATTTTCAATTTTTAGTAATTTTTTTAATTTTTAATTTTTAATTTTTAATTTTTTACTTGCATTCTTATTTAAAATTGTTGTGTTTATTAAATTTTGATTTTTAATTTTTAAATTTTTAATTTTTAATTTTTAAGTTTCCATATTTTTGTAAAATGGTTTTCATCTTTTGATGTGTTGATGGGTCAGTGGACGGTTCGGCCATTTAATTTTCTACATTTCAATTTTCATGTTTTAATTTTTCAATTTTCAATTTTTAGTAATTTTTTAATTTTTAATTTTTAATTTTTAATTTTTTACTTGCATTCTTATTTAAAATTGTTGTGTTTATTAAATTTTAATTTTTAATTTTTAAGTTTCCATATTTTTGTAAAATGGTTTTCATCTTTTGATGTGTTGATGCTTGTGATCTTTAGATTTATCTTTTAAAATTTGATTTTTAGGCACCTATGTGCTCAAAACTAGAAACTTGAACGCGCTGTTCGCTTTTCTATTTCTAACATGAATAGAAAATAGAAAATAGAAAATTGAAATGACCGAAGACGCTAGACACAGCAGGGGTCTCAGCGGGGGTCCCAGCAGGGCTTCCATTCGCACGCGTGTCTCAGGAGATCACGTTTACAACACGCTAGCAGGTGTTTGTTTTTACTTTGCTTTCCGTCACGTGCCAAAACCACGTTGGCAACTCTTGACAACTCTTATTATTATTAGTCAAAAACAATATGGGGAGATGCAAGTTGTGGTGACCTAACGTAGACGACGCTTACAAAACAACTGTAGTCGAGGCTGCGAAAGTCTACCCAAGAATGTCTTGCGGTGTGAGAAAGCAGTCGACCCGTCCAATTACTACCGAGCGGTGGTTCGGACTCTTCTAGAGCTGCAATGCGATTTGTTTTGACGTTTATTGTTAGCCACTCATGGGGTTAGCTAACTCTTCTCACAAACAACCAGACTAGAGGCTTCGAAGCAAATCGTTTAGCACTAGGTGGGGTGTGAGAACATACGGCCACGCCTTTCCCTCTTCTCGCAAACAGCTACCTCCGCACACTAGCTACTATAGTGTATCGATAAAGAAACTCTCTGAACATCAAAAGCTATAGGCTTTCCAAATGTACAAAAGCAATTTGCTAAACGTAGACATCACCACCCTTGCTAGATCTCACTCATGATCATTGAGGGAATTCCCCGGAAGGCACGCCCTCAACTTGCACAACCAGTTAGTATTGCAGTCGCTGTAATGGACGAGGCAGACATCAGACGAATGGTAGAAGAAGGCATTTCGCATTCAGAAATAAGCTATAGATTGAGGCGAAGACATCCTGGAGTTAGAGGACTTTCTGAGAGATCGGTGAGAAGATTTTGCTTTGAACACGACATCCACTCTAACTCGGGTGTGTCGAATCGTGAGTTGAGACAAATCGTTGAAGCCGGTGTTAGAGAGGTAAATTGTAAATATGTACATACTCTAAATATCTATATACATGTGATTACAACGTTGCTGAAATAAGGTTGGGCCAGCATACGGGAGGAAGATGATGAAGGGCTACTTGCAAACTAGAGGCTTTTGTGTATGGGAAAAGAGAGTTGGATGGGCTCTTGGACAAGTTGCTCCTGGATATCACAGAAGGAGGCAAGCTCTTACGCATGGACGAGTAAATCCCATACCCTATTACGCTCAATACTGTGGTCACAAAATGCACATAGACCAGAATGAAAAGCTTGTGATGTATGGAGTTACACATGTCCTCGCCATTGACGGCTATAGTGGATTCATTCTTGGCATCATCACAATGCCTATCAAAAACAACATTTTGATTTACAGCCACTTATTCCGACCTATCTTGATACAATTTGGTCTGTGGGATCAAATACGAGTTGACCATGGGAAAGAGTTCATTTTGTCTCTATACGTGCAAGAACGCTTAGCAAATTTAAGGCGAAATCAAAGAAGAGCTCCCCATGTTCAGTCAATGTCAAGGGAGGTATAGACACCAACATGAATGACACACAATGATTAGGATGTGATTGTAATATACTTAATTCTTTAATTACCTAGAATCATCCAGCAGAAAGAATATGGGTGGAAGTCAACCAAAGGGTTAATTATCCTGTTAAGGAATGCCTTAATGATCTGGTGGAAACCGACCAACTAGACTTGAACGATGACATTGTCAAGTTTTGTATCTCGTGGCTGGCTATGAGAGTGTGCCAGGCTGGAATAGAACTATTTGTTCTAGCGTGGAACAACCATCCTATTCCAGGTATAGGATAAAGTCTGCATATTACTGTCAATTAGCAACACACTTTGTGTAACTTTGCCTAGAAGGAAAGGAACTCCTAATCACAGAGTTCAAAATCACCAGGCTGTTAGACTTCCAGCAGGAACAATTCCAAGTGTAGACTACGCAGTGCAGTTATTCGAAGGAGAGGGAGGAATTTTGAGAAGGCCAACAGAATACGGCAATGATCCGATTGCGGACAACGCCATCCACTTGGCCAGAAGTCAATATTTTACATTAAACCACGGAACCTACAATGATCTCTACTCAGCAACAGTAAACGGCTATTATACTCCATTTCATGACGCTTGGCGATATTTCTATCATTTGACAATTACTTTGTAATAGTTGCATGATGAAAAATAGCCATTGGAGTACCGCTTCAATAGAGAACCTAAAAAATAGCGACTGCAATACTAACTGGTTGTGCAAGTTGAGGGCGTGCCTTCCCGGGGAATTCCCTCAATGATCATGAGTGAGATCTAGCAAGGGTGATGATGTCTACGGTTAGCAAATTGCTTTTGTACATTTGGAAAGCCTATAGCTTTTGATGTTCAGAGAGTTTCTTTATCGATACACTATAGTAGCTAGTGTGCGGAGGTAGCTGTTTGCGAGAAGAGGGAAAGGCGTGGCCGTATGTTCTCACACCCCACCTAGTGCTAAACGATTTGCTTCGAAGCCTCTAGTCTGGTTGTTTGTGAGAAGAGTTAGCTAACCCCATGATTGGCTAACAATAAACGTCAAAACAAATCGCATTGCAGCTCTAGAAGAGTCAGAACCACCGCTCGGTAGTAATTGGACGGGTCGACTGCTTTCTCACACCGCAAGACATTCTTGGGTAGACTTTCGCAGCCTCCACTACAGTTGTTTTGTAAGCGTCGTCTACGTTAGGTCACCACAACTTGCATCTCCCCATATTGTTTTTGACTAATAATAATAAGAGTTGTCAAGAGTTGCCAACGTGGTTTGGCACGTGACGGAAAGCAAAGTAAAAACAAACACCTGCTAGCGTGTTGTAAACGTGATCTCCTGAGACACGCGTGCGAATGGAAGCCCTGCTGGGACCCCCGCTGAGACCCCTGCTGTGTCTAGCGTCTTCGGTCATTTCAATTTTCTATTTTCTATTTTCTATTCATGTTAGAAATAGAAAAGCGAACAGCGCGTTCAAGTTTCTAGTTTTGAGCACATAGGTGCCTAAAAATCAAATTTTAAAAGATAAATCTAAAGATCACAAGCATCAACACATCAAAAGATGAAAACCATTTTACAAAAATATGGAAAATTAAAAATTAAAAATTAAAAATTTAAAAATTAAAGATTAAAATTTAATAAACACAACAATTTTAAATAAGAATGCAAGTAAAAAATTAAAAATTAAAAATTAAAAATTAAAAAAATTACTAAAAATTGAAAATTGAAAAATGAAAACATGAAAAATGAAATGTAGAAAATTAAATGGCCGAACCGTCCACTGACCACGTACGATTGTTTGCTTGCAACATCAACTTTCTTAATTAATTTCCGTCTAATTCTTAGATTGTCCACCATGAGTACATCTCAGCAGGATGACTACCAACGCTACATCACAGACAATATGGTGGAACTTGTTCAAAGGCTGTGTGTGTCTGCTATAATAGACCATTTACTCTCACATCGTTTGCTAACAATGGAAGAAGGTCATCGACTGAGTCAATGTTCTACTGAGCAAGACAGAGCTAGGATGCTGTTTTATCACATTCTACCATACAAGGGAAATGACGTTGTTGGTAGATTGTGTGACGTCCTCGTGGCTGCAGGACAGCAGCACATAATAAGAGAAGTTATGGGTAAAGAAGGTTAGCTGACTTGTATGCTAACATTCTCATATTATTTCATCATAAATTAACATTTTAATGAATAGATGGAGTGGAGAGTGCAAAGTGTAGCATCAAAGTTGGTGTGAGTGGTCAGAAAGGGTCGAGTCAACGATTTGTGTCATCACGATACCGACCATCTGGTACTCGATGTGAGAGTGAGAGGAAAGAGGGAAGTGCAGCACGTGACTTAGGTTGGTTGTTGTTTCCTCTTGTTTGACAGTAAAGTGAGATGATTTTTATACTAGAAGTTGTGAAAACTGCAGTGTGTAGTAGGAAAGTCAATGCAAGCGTATGTCGATGGTTGGAAGAAGAAAGTGTGAGGTCGACAGATTTCAGTTGTCACGACGACTGCAAAGCGTCTGCAGCACTGGATGTGTGTGGGGAGAGGATGACTGAGTCACTGGGTAAAACCAACATATTGTGGCATTATTACCTTCGTTTAATGGAGTTATGTGTTTATATGTCAGCAGAACAAGTAGAAAGTGAAGATGAAGAAGAAACGTTATCATATCTAGATGCAGAAGTGACAACATCACGTAATCCAGGTAATAATATATGTATCTGCGATTTTACATTTTCTGACTCGATTCAACGGATGCAGTGGAAACATCAGGGGGAAGTGAAGAGCCACCAACCGTCAGTACCGATGTAACTAGTGAGGCTGCTGGTGTGTGTGCACATGCATCATCTTCACTCACATCAGAAGACGAGTCGTGGCCTGCCATTCGAAGGAATCATGATTTCCTTTTCCGACATCTTCTTTTCAGTCAGGAATTTCTTCGTCGTCTCTATGAGCAACGTTTCATATCAAAAGATGAGTTTGGGTCTCTTCGTCGCAGCTCTCTCAGTCAGGAAGCAAATAAACATCGTCTTCTCGTTGATATTCTTCCCAGCAAGCCAATGAGTATGTTTCCAGCATTCTGTAACATTCTTCACAGTGTGGGTCAATCAGATGTTGCCGTAAAGCTGGAGGAGAATGTTGTACATGACAATCGTTTGTTACAAGGTTGGTCTGTTGGTCTGCTGTTTGTATTGAGTGTAATATTTTGTGACATGAAAACACACATTTGTTGTAGAGACTAGACATCAACGAAATAGAAGTTTATCAGAGAAAGTGGAGACATTGACAGCTCAAGTTGCTCGACTAGAAAGAGAGAAAACAGCAGCTTGTAAGCAAACTGAAGAAGAAAGGAAACGAAGTCATGCAGAAAAGTTACGTGCTGATGCTGGAGATTGGACAAATTTGGCTTTTCGTTGTGACAAAGCACAAGATGTTAAGAAGATGAAGGTATGGGAAGTATACCATATATACTACCATATGATATCACTGCACTTTTTACTGAAGTTCTATTTAGGTGGGAGTTTTCCAGGGTGGTAACACACATGCGCACACACACACACACACACACACACACACACACACACACACACACACACACTGGCACACACACAAACACATGCACACACGCATGCACGCACACACACACACACACACACACACACACACACACACACACACACAACACACACAACACACACGCACTCACAACACACACATGACACACACACACACACACACACACACACACACACACACACACACACACACACACACACACACACACACACATCACACACATGACACACACACACACACACACACGCACGCACACACACACACACACACACACACACACCCTCACACATCACACACACACTCACACACACACACACACACACACACACACACACACACACACACACACACGAGTTTGCTGCCATAATGCAAAATGTGGTGTGACATGGTTGTAGAGTTAATATTAATTAAGCAGATTAGAAGGATTGCTGAGATACTCATGGATGTACTTAGTCGTCTGCTTTGGTGAGAACACGTGCAATACATTAGGGGAACTCTCTCAAGTATGCTAACACCAGGTGTGCTAAACTAAAGTAGACATGCTACCTTACATAACAGGATGCACTAGAATGAGTGTTTATGAACACGACATAAACGATTGTAATTTCACTTTTCATTGTGATGTACCAGAACATTGAATGATAAATGTACATTTCTATTTTGTATTGTTATTGTCATTCTGTATTAAGACTTTCTCTCGGTTATAGAATGTATTACCAATAGGCTGGGAGATGAGAAGGACTGATGATGGGAGAATCTACTTTGTAGACCACAAGACAAGAACAATAACTTTGGTATAATGAGTTTTGTCTCATTTGTTTGTTAATGTTGATATGAATATTGATGGATTGTATTATATTTTCACATTATTTGTTTGTTAGGATGATCCAAGGGAAAGGAATGTGAATGTTGGGTGTAATGAGAGACGATTTGATGAGATGCAGTCACAGCAAGAGAA